>NW_009229249.1:108906-121871 GCF_000690835.1 Fulmarus glacialis
CACGCAACAAGCTGAAAATGTGCTTTTAAATGATGGTCCTCTCTGCTCACAGCATTTGGTGTGATATTCAGAAAGCCCAAGGAAATCTCGTGAGCCTGGGAAATGGCTGGCTGCGTGGAGGTAGATTTTATTCTTCCAGGAGTAGGTGACCGTTGCTTCCCATGGTTTTTCTGAGTGGGGTTTGTGTTCGGTGTCGGGGCAGTGCCTTGTTGCATGCCCTGTTCCCCAGCTCAGGGTCCCTTTGCGATGCCTGAGGGGGATGCACTGGGTGAAATTTGTTTACCAAGCCTTTCTCAAAAAGTACAGCGGGAGGAAGAAGAGGGCCCCCTTCCCTCAGAAAGCACCAGCATTAATGCAGAATGTGGTAGATACGGGGTAGCTTCCTCCTCTCTCCCATGGGCTTCCTGGGCACGTCTCTCACACCTTCCTGTTGAAGCTGCTCCACTTCGCTTCAGTAATCACTTGGCTAGAGAAAAAAAGAGCAAACATAAGGCAATTGCAACAATAATAATAATAATAATGATGATGATGATGTGCTGTTGACAGCTGAATGGATCACATTGGGATCTGACCACTTTTCTGATCACTTTTTCCTCTTGCACCGCTGAATGGGCAGGAGATTTGCTGACCCTGCTCTCCACAGGTGAGGCAGAAGGACACTGAGGAAGCAAATCTGGATCACCGGAGTCACAGTCCCTGCAAGACCCTTCTTCTTCCTCTCCATCAGAACCAGGAATGAAGGGTTGCAGCCTGTTCAGGTCTGCCTGGCAGAGAACACAGCTGATGCTCAGAAATCAGGAAGAATAATTCCTTTTGCACAAAATAAATTTAAAATGTAGCGAAATGACCAGAAGGAAAGAATATGCAAAGGTGCTGAAAATTAGTAGTATTTGCAGATGCCGAATTTGCCTAATCAGGAAGGTAAATGGCTGGGGCAAGGTGGAGGCTGAGCTGGGAAAGTGAAAGTTTTTCCAGCTTTGCACATCACCACTCTGGATTTAAGGAGGGAGCAGATGGAGAAGAACTGGCAGGAGTGGCCGTCATGTCCAAAAACAAAACCAAAAGAAATCTCTTACAAAAGCTAAATCTGGATCCGCATCTCCCCTTTGCCCCCGCTCTCAGATCACTAACCATCGGTCGCAGCTACTCCAGGCTCAAAGGGGAAAATGCTGAACTAGGGCAACTCCTCCTCCTCCAGGAGATTTATTAAACTAACGCCTTTATTATTCAAAATATTTGAACAAGTGGTAGCGCGGTTACCTCCCTCTTTCGGAGGTCTGCTGATGCTGGCTGTAACACAGAAGAACAAAGCGGAGACTTTTGTTCAGCACACCATTTCTCCTCTCTCCTGTTTCCCCCTGTGCCAAGTGACCCCTGATGAAGGGCAGGCGGAGACCTGAGCTTTAGAACAGATTATTTTGTTCACCCTTGGAATTGAAAGCAAACACTCCTGAGTCTCCTTTGATGCCAGCTGACCTGAATCAAAGCTCTCAGACCCCTAGCTGATAATGTTTACCAGATGCAGCAGTCAAGAAGGGTTTCCAATCTAGCTTCTCGCTCGCTAGGCATCCATACTGAAAATTAAGTGCATGGGTAGGAGTTTGGTATCTGACTGCTGTGACAGAAAGCTTGCAGAAGAGAAAAGGCAAATAGAAAACGAGCGATGATCTTTCTGCATAGCCCAATACATTCAGGTACTTGACTAATAACTTGTAATAGTCCGGGTAAGTGCAAAAGGCCCCATTACGGGTTCTGCATCACTGGGCTTTGCTTGCAGCTGGGTCTGTACTAACAGGTAGTTTGCCATCTCAGGGCGCGAGGGGAGTCCTGTGCAGCAAATACACTTTGGCAGAAAGGCAGAGCCGAGCGAAGGGAAGAAGCAGCAAAAGCAACATTAATGTTTTTGCTGACAGGAGCAGAAGAAAATTGAAGGAGTCACCTGAGGGAGTCTCAGTGGCTGATACAGGCGCTGGCAGGGCCTGACGGCACCAGGGACACAGATGCCTCTGTCATCTGCTGCAGGGAGAGCGAGAGAGAGGGCAACAGCTACCCCATCACCATGTGTCGAATAAAACAATGATGCAACACAGATATTACTTCATAACCTGCAATTTCTCAGAGAGTCCAGTTCTGCCTGCAGCTGTGATGACAAAGCAGAGGTGCCTCGGCACAGGGGGAGGACTGAAGCTGTCTTAGGAGAAAAGCAAGGAAAGACGCACAAATGCCCGACTTCCAGAGGCACAATCTGTTACGCGAGCACTTCAGCCGAGCCTATTGAGAAGGGGAGAAGGAGAAGGAAGCGGGGGAAATATATGCATTCGTATTTCAGAGGCCCAGCTGCCCAAAGCAAACCCAGACAAAAGGCGCTGTTGTCCCGTTGCTGGAAATAGCAACGAGATCAAGCTTTTGGGGCAGCAGGAGAGAGCTAAGCATTGCATGACGGGACATGTCCACCCTTGTGAGGGCCATAATGCTGTATGTACAGCTTCGTATAAGACACGGAAAAATACTAAACAACAGAAAAAAATCCATTCCCCACAACTCGCCGCGTGTCCTTGCGCCATGGGGTTGTGCCCGTACCCCCAGGACACAGCAGCTCGCCAGCCAAGCAGTCCCATAAATTCTCCCGGGCTCCTGGGAATGTGCCCGCCATCCTGGAGGATGGACCCTCCTTTCAGAAACTACCTTAAAAAGCAGCAGCGGGCTGGGAGCAGGGAAAGCAGCCAAAAGATGTAACGCCACGCCGAAATCCTCCGGGCTCCTGCAGCGAGCAGGGCAGCAGGGGGGAGCTGCTCCTCTGAAACAAGGGCTGGCGAGCGCGGCCGGCATGGGGGAGCGCAGCCCCCAGCTTGTCCGGGGTTCAGGGCAGCGGCAGGAGATCGGCACGGCTGCAAGTCCTGCATCTGGGGAGGGGGAACATAAAACAGGGCTACATCTGAGTCCGCAGGGATGCTCTCCCATCCCCCTCCTCCTCTGGCCTGTTTTTTTGTGTGTGTGCCAATTACTGATTAATTGCCATCCCTGAAAGACCGTGTTAGGATAGTTTGACCTGGGCTAAGACCTCTCATCTATCTTTGCTTTTTAAAGAATTGGGGCATAACAACATCGCCTGGCCAGAGGGCTTCACGTCGCCCTCCTTCACCCCAGGCTTCGCTGTCTTTAAAAAATCATTAGCTTGCTCTCAGCTCCATGAGCCTCTCTAGGCGTGACAGCCAGAAGGCCAAAGAGCACTGCGCAGGAGGTGGGCAGCCCTTCCAGAGGTTAAAGCAGCTACTGCACGGTAGCTGGTCTCTCCATCGACTGCCAGACCTGCATCAGCTGCATTACAGCTGCTGGGGTGCTCCCACGCCCCTCCCTGTATACCACTGACAAACGGGGGCCGTAGCCTCTTCCCCAGCACTGGTCCCAGTTCAGTCCTACAGCCTTCTCCCAAAGATGTTTTTCTCTCTGTTACTTTGCAGTCCCTTTGCCTGGGTGGGACACTTCAGGATTCAAGCAATAAATGACACATAATTAAAAAGCATATGTGACTTTGTCTATCGCATGCTGTTAACACGTTCTTTGCAAGGAGCGAGTGGCAGAACCCATCTCTCCTCAGCAGGTCTCATCCCTTGTCTCCCAGGAGCCTGCCTTCTCCACTCCCCACCTCATCGCAGAGCTGATAAAACATCAGTGTGATGTCTGAGCCAAAACCCCGTAGAGGTCCGAAATTTTGTGCCTCCCAGCTCCCTTCGTGTGTCCTGCTGGAGTTCTCCACATCCAAGATACAAGCCAAAGGATGAAGTAAAAAGGACCCTCTGCAGTCAATGTACTGTGTGATCCCTAATATGCAGGCGAGAGAGAAGGTTGAGGCTCTTCCTATCTGATCCTGAATCCTACTTATTTTTTGCCCAGTACCAGCATAGAAAGGATAAAATCAATCACCCACCTACACTTCTCAAAGCCCAAATGTTGCAACTGGTCTGGAAAATACTGTGTAAGAGAAAGGCTCACTGTAGGAAGTTCACGCAGCCACCTTTCCCAGCAGGGTCCTGGGATGTCCCCAGCTAATGGGAAATGCATTTCTCTCACCGCCCCGCTGGCCCCAGCAGCAGCAGCGCTCGCATTCACATGGAGATGCACCCGAAACCGTCACCTCTGGGACGGAGCGAGGGCAGCCTGCATCCAGCGCTGGACATCCCTGCCTCAGGGCTTATCTGCAAGCTGGACCATCTGCCCTGGCTGAAGGGGAACCAGCACGACCCACGCAGAGGAAAAGAGCACGAGTTGGTGGCGAGGGTGTGCGGCTGGGACGCAGCCTGCCTGGCCTGCCTGTGTTTTACTGTAAGAATTTCAGTCTCAAGCTCACTATAAGCCTGGTCCAAATCCCCGCCTACCCCCCCTTCCCAGTCTGCCTGGTGCTTTTTGTTCAGTCTCAGACTGGAGTCCAAAGTGAGGCACCGCCTCTCCCACATGGGAAACCCAGGCTTGGGGCTGGTGCAGGTTTTAGGTTTGGGCAGCGTGGGTGCGTGTGGCTGCACCCGCCTGGACCGCCTCCATGCCCGAGCGGTGCCGGCGGTGCGGTGCCTGCAGCCTTTCTTTCCCTCTTTCCTCCCAAAGCACCTCAGGGAGGTCACCCCGCACAGAGCTGCCTCCCAACAACAGGGGTGCTAAGGAGGACACGCATTTAAGTATTATTTAGCATGTGGTTTGCATGCTGTCTAGTCTTTGCTTGAAAAAGCAGTGTATAGGAAGAGAACTGACAAGTCACGTTTTTTTAAAGTCCTTGAAGAGCTGTAAACCCGGCCGCTCAAAAGTAAACCAAATCGCTGATGAAAGGAAGAGCCATGTGTCGATGCCACAGGTAAGCAGCCAGGCATCTGCTTTAACAAGGAGTGTTTAAAGGCCCCCAGTGAGCACACCCTTGCTCAAGTTCCTATCAAAAGGAAATTCAGTCTCGGGAGGATTTTTTTTTTAACCTGAGAAGTTTTCCAGCCATATGGTGCAAGTCTCAAAAATTCATGCCTGAATCATTTATTTTTAATAGGTAAATATCTTCCTTCTGTCTCTCCCTTATTCAGGCCTCCTTAGCAGGACCAGAACAAAATGATAATACTATTTTTTTTTTTTAAAGAACTGGCCTTCCTGTCTTGCCCCCTTTGATTTGTGGAAGTTTTTCCTTGAGAAGTCTCCCCAGCAGGGGAAGGTGGCTGCGCTTGTCCCATCCCGTGGAGCGGCTTGAGGAAGCGCCGCTCTTCACCGCCTCGTACGCAGCACAGGGCTGCTGGCAAACTTCCCTGCTGGAGTGGGGGGAAGTCCCTCAGAAACTGCATTTATACAATAATACGCTTATGTTGCAATATATGTGTCCAGCTCCTCTTATGAAGTTCAGCGTGGTTTTCTTTCTGCTGGCTGTATTGCAGCACCTTTGGAAAACACACTTCATCACTTCAGCAGTCCTGTTGTTCTCCAAGTTGTCCGCAATCATCTCTTGCGAGTTGGAAATGAAACCATGCTCTCTATCTCTCCTTTTATCTCATGGAAGCCAATAATACAGCCGTGTGTGTGCCTGGATGGGTGTGGTTGTTTTAAACGTGTCGCTTATATGGTTGCCACATATTCGGCAGCTGAGCAAGAAAACCAGCACTGCGGCTGTCCTCCCCTTGGCTCCTCTAACTGGGCTCTGCCATTTTAGTGCTAAAATATCCTCCCAACAGGGGACTGAAAGCAACGGTGGGAAGGCGCTCCGTGTTCAACCTGATGTACTCAATCTGGGCTGCAAAAATGTCTGAATTATGTACTGCAATTGGGTTGTTATCTGCAGCCATTAGATGTGCGCTAGCATATTAAGCAACTTTGGGAAAGGTTTTAAATAGGCAGCTCAGGCAGCCCTCTCGATTTCTCTCAACATTAGGATTTTCTGCTTTACTGGTTTATTTTTGGACACGCAGACTGCAGAAAAAGGAATTTTGTTAATAGAAGCATGCAGTCTCATTTGTGAAAGTAACTTTTATTTTCAGAAGTACGAGAGAACATTGTGCTGTTATTCTTAAATCTATACATGTTTTGCTGACTTGGAAGTTGGTACCGCATTTCAAAGACTAACTCGCTAAGCCTGATCAGTGTCCTTTATCTTTTGATGTTTAAGAAGCTTTTCTTTCCAAAGTCTCCTTTTCTTTCAAGGCACTTCAGTGAAAGTCTTGTCTTGTCCACCTTCAGAACTGCAAGTAGCATCCTCTGTTCTCCCTGATTTATCTTATGTATTCTCTTGACTAGAGGCAGATCATAAATTTGCCCTAATTTATGATCTGATGTTTTTCTTTTTCCTTTTCTTTCAATTCTGTCTTTTTCTGAGACATTTATTTCACCCTAATGAAATAATGTACCTACCAGGGTATGCTCATGCCTCTGAAAGTAAACTATGGTGGTCTACCACTGCAGTAAGCACATTAAATGCATCAACTGGAAGCAAAATCAACTGATTCCTTGCTGACATTTCATCCAGCATCTGGACTTTTTTTTTTCTTTTCTTAAACTACTACTACTTACATATTCAAATGCAAAAAAGTGTGTTTAAAAATAATGCGAAGGGTCAAACTCTGACCTTGTCTTCTGTGGGAACTGCACTGATGTGGTGCTTAAGACTATGTTCTGGTCAGAATTCCACAGTAGAAAGAAGTGCATTTTTATTTTGTTTTGGCTTTTTTGGGGGCAGCAATAGCTACAGGGTAAAAGACCCACTTATATCTTGTTTGGAGGCTTTAAAACAAACCATAGTGACCGTTTTGGGACTTGTATATCACTTTGATTTTGTATTTCTCTTCTTCTAGCTTTTTGTCACCAAAGGTGTTTGCAGGAAAAGAGGATTATTATTATTTATTTTATCTGCTCCTGCTTCATCTCTCTCTCTCCTGGAATCATTATTTTCTGTTTGTGACATCAAAATTGTTGCTGTGGAAGTGTTTATCATCTCAAAAATAGAAAAACATGACATCATGCAGAAAAATAACAGCAGGAGCTGAGGAACTTTTAAAGGCACCCTGATTTTTATTTTTCATTTTCTTAAACTCTGATTTGAACTGTGTTTCCCTGAATAAATTAATTTGGCAGGCAGTAGGCCTCCTACCTACCATGTCACTTGCTAGCATGTATGACTTCCCAGAGCTTTCATGTTTCAATACGAGATGATCAGCAATGGCTCAGGATTTAAACTTCCAAATCAGGGTTAATCACAAAAATGCAACTAGATCCTCAGCCACAGATTCCCTGGCAAAATGCTCCATTGATTGTGACTCTTGCCAGGTTGGGATAAAAATTAATTAATTCCATGCTCCTCATGGTCCTTTGTAGGACCCAGGGCACATCGTGTCTTCCCTTGATGTTCATTTTAGCTGTGGGGAATGGGGAAGGTTTGGACAAGACACCATGCTTGGTGTTTCTCCTCCTTCTGGAGGTCAGAGAGTGGCTACAGCAGGAGGGAAGAAGGTGGACAAGAGGCAAAGCTTCTCAGTGTAGGACCGAGCAACCTTGTGAGTGGTGGGGTCAACTCTCTGGTCCTCAGGCTCAGAACTGAGATGATCACCAGGTTAGAAATAAGAACCAAATCAAGCACCAATGGGGATTTTGCCTCCTGAGGTAACACAGGGTACAGTCCACCCTGGAAGATCATCTGGGCTTTTTCCCCTGACAGACTTCTTACTCTGGCATGATCCTAGGACATTAGGACCCTTTTTGCTACCTTTTTGTGGTCCTTTGAGGTGGCTGTTGTGTGCTTTATTTCTGCACCAAAGATCTTAAGTTTGTCATGGATTAATGAAGTGCTTTGTAGCAAAGTGAAGAAGGGGTGTGGATCTTTCCATTATATGGTTGCCTGTGACTGCCAAAGACTGGATTTAATGACTCAACAGGCTTCTTCCAGTTTCAATGCTGATACTAGTTGTTCAGGCTGAGCTCGTAGGAGAATCTGGACTATTGCCCTGACAATGCTTTACTTGCATTCAGGCCTGGGAGTAGGACTCTTGTAATGAGCTCTGAAAGTCGCGAGTTACCTAGAGGAAGGAGCCGAGGGGAGCAGTCTACTGCCTGAAGTCCACAGCCTTCATTGATTTGAAGCCTTTTGACTTTGAATCCCATGTGTATTCTTCTTCTGAATTTGCTTTTTCAAGAAAGGTTTTCTCATTCTCCATGCAGCAATGGAGTCTTCTTGCATATCACAGTCCTAAACTTGCCTGAGGCCTCTGGATGCTTTAATTATGAAACAATAGTTCAAGCACCAACAGGAAAGACTTTTGGCAGCCACCACAATCCTGCAAACCCAGTCCCCTCCTTATTCGGTGTACCGATTTGCTGCAGAAATTGGCTAAACTTGTGGGACGACTCCTTCATGCCTGTTTTTCTTCTGGGGTTTTGGAGGCCTCTGCACAGTTCTTCTTATCTCCACCTCCTTGCTCCTGCTCATCTGTTTGTCACGTCTCTTTCATCAGGTGAGATCATGCAGTCTCTCAGACAGTGGAAGTGTAGAGGCTATGGGAGTAGCATCCTCACCCCACAGACGTTTAACGAAATCTGCATGGCTGCAGTACCATCCTGGCCAGGAGGCATTACCTTGGCACAGGAACTGGAGAGCAAATGATCAGGGTACACGCAGGGGCTGAGGCAGAGGTACCCAAGTGGCTCTTCAAGGCTTCATCATGGATTCACATGGCCGAAGGGCGTGAATGCAGCATTAACGATGACAGACCAGACGTACCTCCCGCACTGCACTCCCAGCACCGCTGAGCATCTCGGTGGCTTTTCTGAAATGGAGAGCACAGGGGACCATGGTGCAGGCTTCTCAAGGTTGCTCCATGGAGGGTCTAGGGCTGATGGAAAGATCCATGCTGGTCCCATGGTAATGAGCCCTGCTTGGCTTCTGGAATGAGTTATAAGCAAGGAAGCCACCCCTGTCTACCAGACAAGAGAAGAAAATATGAGGCAAAATGTTGCCACAGCAATTTTACAGGCCTGCATTAGAGAAGTCTTGATAGAAAAAGCAGCAACTAAATGCATACAGGATAATGGGAAATAGAAGATTTAGAAAATAACCATTATTATGTGGAGATAAGGAGGTGTCGGTAGACGTCATTTAACAATGGGAACTTTTTCCTCATCTTTTTATTTAATAGAAAAGCTGATTACACTCTCTTTCATATGAAAAATAAAACAAACAACTGAAAAGGAGGGAATGGTAAATTGTTAGCTGCCTATTTAAAAACACAGGAGCTGCAAAGAGTTATTCCAAAGGCATTTTCTTCATCTTGCTCACTAACTCGTAACTCAAGTGGAATAACTAATGAATTTGAGACATTCTGAAATGTGCAAGTGTGTTTCCCAGCATCTCAATCACTCTACAGGGAGATGATTAATTTATCAAGATTAGAAATTCTTGATAAGGCTGTTTCACAGTTCCTCTACCTTTAGAGAGGAAAACAAAACAATAAATTAAACAAAAGGGAGAATTTCTCCCAAACAATGACTCCCCAGCCAAATAAGATTGATCTTATTGTGATAATGGATTTATTTTGGGCTTGGGGAGGAAGTTGGTGAGCTCAGAAGGTAAGCAGCATACATAGACACCAGTGCCCAGAAACTGTATGGGCTCTCAATCTGGAGCATTGCTAAACTATCGGTGCCAGGTTTCAGCACTTCTTCCTAAGCCGTTCAGCAACACTTTGAAGCACCGGCTTAATTTTAAACTTGTTGGCTCACTGGTTAACTGCTGAGGTGCAATTTAACCAAACATGTGGCCGCAGGTATTGGACATCTGGCCAGTTGCCCCCTCTGCAGGTTGGTGTCACCCTCAGGAGGTGCTGGTGGTCACGGTCCCTGCAGCAGTCCCTGCCAGGAGATGTGACTTTGCTCCTCAGCCCCTGCAGAGTGGAAGCCACCAGGCCTGAGGCTACCGAGTGGGGCTGCAGGGCTCTGCCATTTCACAAGCTCCAGCAGCCATTAGGTGCACATTCACTTACAAAACCTGCTGTCTTCATGGATGCTTATCTGGAGCTCAGCACGATGGGACCCCAAGTTTGGGGCTTTTCCATTGCTCCGACAATGCAAATATTAGATAATAATTCATAGAAGTAAGAATAGGAAAATAAACTAAACAAAAGCTTGGTTCAAACTCTGTTGAAATCAGTGCGGCGTTTCTTTTGAGCCCAATAGGACTTTCATTTGGCTCTTGAGAAGAATTATTCTTTCCCATGAAAGAAACACTGAAAGTATGTTTGTTGTTCCTGTGTTCAAGTATGGGACTCTTCCATGTTTTCTCTGCATAATGAAGAATTATAGACTTATTCCTAATCAGTTAACAGCAAGGAGTGAAGAACAGATCCTACACACTAGGCGTTATCGGAGAGATAATGAAACCCAGATGACATTTCAGGAAGAACTCTGAATACTTTTTTCTTAGATAAGCTATCATCTGCTCTGTAAGCAAAATTGTTGTGACTATGGTTTTTTTCCCTTGGTTTTCATTAACACAACCATTTGCATAAAAAACAAGATTCTTGTTTCTGAAAAGTTCATATTCTTCTGCTGCTTGTTCCCCCCCAAAGTTTTCATTCTCTGTTAGCAACCTGATAAATCACTTCCACTAAACTCAATTATGGTATCACCAACACGGCTTTATCGCTTCGGGTGATAAGGAATAAGCAGCAAGCACAGCCACAAAACCTGCAGGAATACAGATTATGTTTCCATGTCATTTGCTCCATTAACAGCTTGTATGGCATGTTTGAAAAAAAGGAACAAAAAGAGATATGATAGCAAGAGATTATATACCTCAGATGCTTACAGCCAACGTAATGCATAGATTATGAGCCTCAGGTAGGGCCTTCTGAGACCAATGGAAGGACTTTCATCAGCTTCAGTGAGTTTCAGATAGAACTGTGCATTTGGAGTGAAGCAGAGTATCACTATGTAATCAACACTGACAAAAATTGGAAAGGAAAAAAAAAAAAGCAAGTGAGAAGAGAAAAAAGGCTGCAGGCATTTTTGCTGACTTGGATATGAAGGTTCACAGCAGACTCCACTGAAGCCGAAACAGATCCATATCTAAATGGAAATAAAGAAACCACTACCTCTGAATGAGATTTTGCTGATCCTGTCTAATTAACCTGGTAAATGTTCAGGTACTTTAGTAATTAAACTTTAACTTTAGAAGCTAAATTGCTTCTAAATAAGCTGCTGGGATTTACCTTTAGCATGGAGATCAACAGTCGTCTTGTCTTCTACACTAGAACAGCCTGGAGCATGTTATGACAGCAGCATTACAGTCCAAGCCACCACCAGAAAGAGATTTGAAGAGGAAGATATTCAACTATAGTCAAGAAGACCTGTGGAAAAAAAAAAAAATCAAGAATTTTAACCAGCAAAGTTTCATCTAATATTTAAATCATTAAGTGTTACGATCAACCTGTGCTGTAAAATAAAATGCACTGTGGGAAAGTTAGTGGACGAAACTGTGGTGATAATGACAGGTTACTGAGAAAGGATGATGTCTGGTTAATAATCACCATCCAAAACATGTTTAAATATTTCTAAAACAGAGGCAAATTGCAGCTTCGAAAATATAAGGAGTACCTGTAAGACAGGCGAGTCTGTGAGAGTGGTTATGAATAACCTCCTCGACACGACTTCCCAGGACAACGCTGCACAAGGAGAGGGGCATCAAACAGAAGCAGGCATGTTGCCGTGCCTCTATGCAGCGTGCATGAGACCACTTCTGGAGTGAGATGCCCCATTATGGGGTCCACGCTGCACAGAGGATGAGGAACTGCTGGGGAAAGTCCACAGGAGGACAGTCAGGGTGACCCTCAGCCTGGAGACCAAGCCTTCCCAGGTGTGACTTCAGGTAGACAGGCTGGCTTTCTTACCGAGGAGGAAGCTGAGCAGTGATTTATGTTCTTACACACAGAAAAATCTATCTGATAAGGGAATGGTGGGGTGGTATAAAGTTGCAGACATGGGGATAACAAGATCCGGCGGGTAGAAATTGAAGTCAGACGAATTCAACCTTGACACAAGATGTAATTTCCTACTGCTAAAGTTAATGGGATGTCGGAGTGCCTGAGCGGGGGAGGAGGTGGGCTCTATTCACGACTAGACACCTCTGTCAGTTTATGATAACACATGCTCTTTACAAAATGCTGCTCTCTTAAAATAAACTGCACATAATCTGTACAAAGTCATGGAGGCACGAGTAGGCAAGAGGGAACAAGCTACAGGGGATCAGGTGAAGAGGGGAAATTGGGGCAGAGGAGACTCTGGCACAGGCGCGTGCATATTATTTGCACTGCTGCGGATGGCTGTGCAGATGAAAAGACGATGATTCCCCTGTTTGTTATCTCCTTGCCCCACGGGGAGGCTGGGGAGTGCTCTGTGCCTGGGTAGCGCTAGCATGTGCTGCTAAGGCCATCAGTGCAACGAACCTCCCTGCACCCAGACTTCCTGCAGTTGCCCGAGGGGCTCTGGGGGGGATATTTTTGTCCTATCAGTGTATGACTACTAGATAGGTATTTCAGACGAAGGCAGAAAAAAGAAATTTAACTCCAACTGGGCACAATAAATCCGAACAGGACAGATCACAGCACACCAAGGCAATCATTTGGTGCTGGGAGATGGTATCGAGACCTCTTTTACATTTTATTTAGCCCATTACCAGATACGGAATTAGATCAGAAGAAACCCAGAAGCTGCTGGTGTCCGTCACACCAAGCACAGACCCCCTGCTAGCACGGTGTCCCGCAGGCCCCGGGACGCGCTGCCTCCTGCTGCCCACCCCTGCCTGGCAGCGCAGCCTCCTCGGCTGCTGGAGCCCAGGCTTTGCTCGGGTCTCCAAACAGGAGACGGCCCAGGCGATGGGGTGCCACGGAGGGGGCCAGCGCGGGCTTCCTGGCCTTCGGCTGCCTGAACGCTGAGCAGAAATGAAAAGCTGTTGGTTGAGGACT
>NW_009229249.1:121922-141633 GCF_000690835.1 Fulmarus glacialis
AGCCCTTTAATTAGGGGAAGCTAATTACATTTGACAGAGGAAAAGAGGCTGTCAAGTAGTATGGGAGAAATTCTTTTTGATTCAGCAGAAAACATTTTAACCTGAGGTGTCCTGTAGGCGGTAGGCGCAGATAGGAAGCCGGCATGTCTGAGAGCAGGATGCGTTGTCTTTTCAGCAGCATTTCCACTTTGCTGGGGACGTGTCCTAGTTGGACAGTGGCCGAAAGACAGGAGATGAAAGGCTGCTGAGGCTGAGATTTCACACCAGCCGGCAGCACTCCACCTTCCTATGCATCGGAGGGGTGGCAGCAGCCAGTGGGGTGGGGGCTGCTGGCGCACGTTTAGGCTGGCGTTGGACCTGAAGAAGGCTTAGGACATGCAAAACCTCTTGACTTATTTGCTTATCCAAGGATTTAGGCTGAGCTTTCTAGAAGAAGCTGGCACGGGCTGAGCACAGCCCAGCCCCACTGACATCCAGGAGGAACTGGGCTCCTTAGTTCCCGGACCTCTTTGAAAATCCCAAACTCCTGCTCCCCTTCTGCCCCTGAGGGGCTGCGATCAGCTCGGGGTGATTGCTTGTGACTTATTTCATAAGGTAGTTAAATAATCGCGATATCGCAGAACTTAAACTCACTAAACTCTAACGACTAGCGTAATGTGGAGTTTGAAGAGCTGGCAATCGCAAATGGTTAACTAACAAGTGTTTACAGCGCCTCATGATAGTTGCTGGCACTAAGACAAGGGCAGTAAAAAGTGGATTAGATGAAGATAAATGTGAGACACAGGCAGAAACAAGTACTCCAGCAGATGTGTGTGGAAATTAATGGGGTGGTGATAATAACAAATTCTGATTCGCCACACAGTAAGTGTGTCTCTTGATAATCGGTTTCCAGTAGGATACCAACCGGGCATGCAGGAGACAGAAACCTAAATGGGGTGTCATCTCCGCATCGCCAATGCATTGGATAGACACTGAATAGCTCAAAAAAGATAGCTGGAAAAGTTGAGTTTGTTTTGTCCCCTGCAGTCTCCCCCCCTCCAAATTTTATTTGCTGGATCTGTGACCCAGTCTCTTGACAAATAAATCCGCAGGGCTACCAGGGAAAGGTATCTCCCAACTCGAGCATAAGGCTGGTGGTCAGGAGATCTTGGTCACGTTCCAACTGCTGCTGCAGATATTCTGCCTGACACGGGCGGGGGGTCACTACCGACCCCACGTGTCTGCTCATCTACCGAACTGGGATGTGAAAGCTCCCACACAGCACAATACTTCACCAGATGTGTTGTTGAACTTCATGTGTTTATGTTTATGAAGAGAACATAGGATGAAAGGCATTACAGAAATGCAAAATATGATTTGTTATGATTTAAAAGCCATTCTGGTTTAGCAGTGCTACTTTCAAATATTTGCACCCTGCAGGCATTTCCAGATAAAGACTCAAGCCCAGCTTTTCTTTTCCGGTCCTATTTTTTAAAGAAGCAGAGTGGTTTCCAAACCCTTTGGAAACGGGTCTTTGAGCTTGCCCGCTGCAGCCTGTGTGACCGCAGGGACCAGGCTGTGCCTGCACACAGGAGGCATGAAAAGTAGTCCCTGCGCTCGCCTCTCTCTCCCGTACCTATGGATGCCCTTCCTCCCCCGGCTTCATCCCGCACATCCATCCTTGCGGGCGCGTGCAATGAAGGTAGCGCAAACCCAGCCAGGGCTTCAGCTGCGCCCATTCCCTGGCGCCTGGGAGGAAGCAGGAGAGGGGGAATGAGTGGCAGGGGAAGTCGAGGGGAGGGGGCTGTTTTGCAGTTCCCATCCTAGAAGCATAAGCTGCGTGCCCGGCGTGCAGTGTTGGGGTATAGGTCTGCAATGCCGTTTTCTTGGCAGGGAGATCACTCAGAAGAGTCCGATTTCTCCATCCTCTGCACCACAGTTTGCTGCTGCCTGAATCGTGCAGATAAAACCGGGTGGCAGCTCTGTCCACCAAGGC
This sequence comes from Fulmarus glacialis, assembly GCF_000690835.1. Taxonomy (NCBI): domain Eukaryota; kingdom Metazoa; phylum Chordata; class Aves; order Procellariiformes; family Procellariidae; genus Fulmarus; species Fulmarus glacialis. The sequence continues at coordinate 123,898 of NW_009229249.1, forward strand.
CTTGGGAAGCTCCAGCTTAAAAATACCAAATGGAAGTTTTTCTTTGCTTGCTTTGCTTTGAGGAAGGGTTGTTTTTTTTTTTAGCTGGGGTCATTTTGGTGAAGCTGTTCACAGAGCAGTGCTGTAAACACATTTCCCAGCAGAGTGGAGGTTGGGGAGATGAAATTCAGCTTGCAAAGGACCTGACCGCCCAAGCCGGGACTGCCCTGGTGCCAATTTTGCCAATTTACATGGAGCTCAGGCTGTAGCAGGGGAGGGAGAGGAGGAGGAGGACGGGAAGCCCTGAGGCTGGCATCACCACGGGGTTAACTGTAAGAATGACCCACCTCATCACTGGTACTTGGTATTTCTGCCCAGGTGCCTGGAGTGACATTGGGTGAGGGTGAGAATAAATCCTGTGGGCCCTCTCTGTGCACCTGTTAAAATCCGGTAATTTGAAAAAGCGGAGGGTACTAAAGGCAAAGAAAATGGGATATATAGATTTCTGTGTCACATCCTAAAATAATGACATGTTCCACTCCCGGAGAAGGCAGCAAGTGCCTCCCTGCTCAAAGGATGGTTTTCCCTGCTGAGCCCTCTGGCCGCGTGTGACGGCACTGCTCGGATACTCTGTCCCCCGGCCCCTCTTTCCCGGCCTCCCCAGTCCTGGGCTCCCTTGCCTCGGGCTCGGGCAGCGAGGGGTCGGCAGCTGAGCGCAGCAGCGAAAGCCCCCGAAAGCAGCGAGCGGGGACCTGCCAGCTCCAGACTACCAATGGTTTAGCCCAACCGAACGTGCCTAATTTCTCAGTCACCGCTTCTTGCACACATGACCTGTTAAAAAGATTAAATTAAAAGAATTCCCAGAGCTAATCTAGTGATGATATGATGAGAGACAGGAGCTCAAGCGTATCCCAGAGGTGGCTCATCAGGTTTCCTAGGATGTATTATTTATGGGGCCATCTGCTTGAGACAAGTATTGAAGTCTGAAGGGGAGGAGAATTTTGATGGCATTCACTCATTTAACTGGGATGGGGGGTGCTGAGAGTTTCCCCCCCCAAAAAATGCTGCTGTAGTTATTTATGGAATGAAGCCGGCAGCAGAGTACCTGTGTGCCGATGTCTTCAACAAAATGCTGCTCAGCTCTGAGAGCTCGCCCATGTCCTCACAGAAGGGGCCATTCATAGCATGAGGGAGAGAGGTGTAAATGGATTCCAGACTGAGTTACTGGTACGCAGGCTGTGAAATACAGCCGTATCAACAGAGCCGTGCCTGGAATGTGAGGAGGCAGGGGCAGCAGCCAGAGGAGGCAGAGTCTGCAGGAGAACAGGAAGAATTTCCCCAAAATAGCTGGTTTAGTTACTGTATAGCTCAGTAACTGTAGGATTTGTTTACCGCTATTATAGGCAACACGAAGCAAAATCGCAAATGTAAAAAAAGAAACAGTCTCTCTTTCTGATTTGGGCTGACGTGCTATTTAAATAATATGGGTCAAGAAATCTGAAATAAAATATCCTCATGAACAAGATTTGTGTTCTTCCCGTTCTTGTCCATCTCCCCTGGTGCTAAAAGCAGCCACCTTCTGCTGACATTCCCTCATCACAGTTGCATCATCAGATTTCTGAATATCGAAGCTTCCTCAGGCTAATGTCTAAGCCTTTCTTAGTGATCGGGAATGAAATTCCTCTCAAAGCTTTAGTTGGGAAGATTCTGCTAAACCTTTACATAGAAATTTGCTGGAAGCTACCTGTCAGTTTGCTGCCCATTTTCCAGTAATTCAGACTAATGACTCGTCAACCCCCCCCCCCTTTTTTTTCTCTCCTTCCCTTTGCATCTGTCTAGAAGTAGCTTTCTGCTCCAGTTACCAGTTTAATAACACAAGGCTATCTACCGAGGCGAAATACTCACCCAGTCTTACTTGATTTGTCTCATGACTGTTTTCATAATCCTTATTTTGTTAGTTATTACAAAAAAAATAATCTGGGCAACTGGTTGCAGGTTTGTACCTCTGATTTGGGGTACTGCTTAAGAACTGTTCTCCCGGATGCTGGACCTGTGCAGGAAAGTCCCTATGCAGGGAATTAGGTTTCTGTCTGATATGTGACTTGTGGTAATGATCCATGTGCCAAATGTTCAGGCAGGGAAACGCAGCCCGCGGAAGGAGCCTGGATCAGGCCATACACCGGGATTGTTCTCACTCGCAAGCTTTGCTGCTGTGTCTTTCCAATGTAGCTGCCCCCCGCAAGCCGTTCCACCACCTCCCTGGCCGTGGCATGCTGAGGCACCGTCAGGCTCTTCTGGCTGGGGGACAGTGCTGTGGGACACAGAGGCTGGGAGGAGGGAGCAGCCCCACGAGTGGCCTTCGGGCACGTCAGCATAAGCAGTTATCCGTGAGGGCCTACAGCAAAGGGCTGGGTGCCCTCAGCACCCCCTGCTCTGTGGCGCCTGGACCGTAAGGGTCAGGGCGCTACGAGGTGGGTGCATATAGTGAGGAGCTTCTCTATAGTGGGAGCTTCTCTGTGCATGCTGCCATAAGGCACCGTGAGAGCAACCCCTGGGCACGTGCTTCGGTCTCTAAAGACCCAGCAAGGCGCGTGCAGTGCAGACCAGACACAAACCCGCATGAAGATTAGCGCTTGGGGACAAGCACTATCTTCTTGTTGCAAAAGTCTGAGTTAGCAAGATGATAAAAAACAACCAAGCCACTGGAGTCCCTTTTTGTTCCCGTTGCTGTAAGACTGATACCACTGAGTGGCAGATTTGCCTCTCCTCCTCCCAGCCCAAAAGCCTCCTGAGGACTGGATTTCTCTCCCAAAACTGCTCTGGTTGCCAGCCCTTCATCTACTGCATGAAATGACTCATAAGGGACAAGAGCTTTGGGCAGAACAGAGGGCCAGGGATTTTAAAGCCCTTGCAGGACAAAATACTGGAGGGGATGGCATCAAGTGGCTTTTGAGCAGGTGTCTCTGCAGAGGCTTCTTCATTTTCCAGCAAACCAAGCAGAAAAGTCATGAGAGCTTCCTAGGGAATACCTACGAGCAGGCGGCATCATGCCTCACTATGTGTTTGTACAGCCATTATCACAAAGCGCTTGGCTGCTGCCACCCCACAATTAAATCAGGGATGAAATCCAGTCTGCCTGATTTCACTGTTGTTAGTCGCCGCTGTGGCTACTCGGCCACGTTGGGTGGCAGTGCTTCTTACGTCGCCTCTTTTGCTCAGGATAATGTTCTGCCAGGTGGCTGGAACAATCTCACCCCTCGCTGCTGTTCAAAGGAGAGCCCCGTTGCTCAAGTTCAGCTGCCCATTTCCACGCCCTCCCTGGTCCCATGTTATGTGCTTGTTGGGTGCATCACTGCGCTGGGCTCACGAAGCCAGCAAGGAGAGCAGCCCGCCTCCATTGCTGCTGTGCCTGGGTGAATGGACGCGCTGTCGGAGCCAAGGCGGCTCCAGTGAGAGTGGCTCCAGGAAGGGACAAGGGGAGCAGAGAGGGTGTTCATGGTGGTTCAGTCTCATCTAACTTGGTCCTCATCCCTGCCTGGTGCCCTCCTGCCCGCTGTGCTGCAGCTCATTCAGTCAGTGACAGGGTGGATCAGGAGAGCAGGTGAAGTGATGGAGAGGTTGTTTCTCTTTTTTCCCTTGGGGTACTTGCAGCCAAAGCCACTTCCCTGATGCGGGTCGCTGCATGGCTGTATGAAGAGCTGTGTGGGCAGACACAACAGTGTGGAAAGAGGCAGGGCAGGGGTTGCTTAACCCATCTCTGCTGTTAAAAAATGTTCACTGCATCGGAGCCTCAGGGACCAGACTTGAACCTACATTTTAGTTTTCTAAGAGGGCAGATCTTTCAAGTAAGCACTGATGTTTCCTGTGGAGTCAATGAAGAATAAAAAAAAGCTTTTGGAGGCTTCCAGGTCCTGTTCCTTTAGGTTTAGATGCCTACACTATGTGGATTGGGTTTTGCACAGTAAACAGCAAGCCACAGTAGTGGTATTTTTGAGGTGTGCACGATCATGTTACTTCCAAGTGGCAGCAGTAAATACAGCCTCGCTTCTCAGTACTCCTGCATGAGTGTGGATGTGTGGCTGGTTGGCTTTAGGTGAGCGCCGTGTGGAGTATCCAAGTCCTTATGGGCTGCATGCAGCTGCTTCACCACTGTATGTCCAGATACATGCCATGGCCCCGAATATTCACCCCCATGTGGTCAGACATCCCGAGGTATGATCCAATGGGTACATCCATTTCCACTGAATGCCTGGATATGTATCTTGTCTTAACTGTTCTGGCACTAAGAATACATAAAGTGCCTCCAAAATACAGCTGTAACTGCATCAAAAGTTTCATTAAACAGATTGTGATTTCCTTAGGCCATTTGCAATGTTTCTGGGATGTCCCATTAAAATCCAGACCTTTTCAGTACACACACTTTTCAGATGCCACACTCATTGTCTGTCCCTGACTAGTTACAGAGTCAGAGAAATTATTTTGCTAGTACTGATGCCCATTCTGTCTATTCCTCCTGGATTATCCATAACAAGAGGTAAAAAACATGGCGCCTGGAGTAAAACATAGTTTTGCTGCTGCAGCCTTGCGAGGTTTTGAGCACGGCTGGCGTTTCCCAGGAGTACGGGTCTTTACGGGACGGAGCATTATTTCCTGCAGTAAGGTGAGCTTGCAGGCCATGCCTTCTCCCTCTGGCCCTCCTGCTGACCCTAGGTGTGCCATTCCTCCCTGCACCTCCTGCACGCTGGGTCTCAGCTCTGCCGCACCGGCGGATACTGGATCCCAACACCTGCAAGAAATTAAAGAGCACTGAAATACTCCCGGGTGCTGGTCGCTCATCGTACAGCCGACACAAAAGCCCAAATTCCTTTCACATGAGAACATGGGTACATCTGCTTGCAATCACCTTTCTCCAGGCAGCTGGCCTGATTAAGCAGAAATGTGATTCTCCACACTTGGACTGGGGAGCGCTGGCAGACGCCTGCAGCCGAGGGGCTGGGATTCGGAAGAGGCAGAATAAACGCGCCTTTCACGCCCGGCATCCCCAGCAGTCCCGTGGCTTCCACGCTCGCAGCCTTGGTCGCTTCTTGCCCTGCTTGCAGGAGGCACGACATGCTGAAATAAAGAGAAACTTGTTCTGTGGCAGGAAAAGTCATTTCTTCTGGCCAGGCATTTGGGAAGGAGACAGGAAGCATATTATTTTAAAGGTAAATTGATAAAATATTTCTTTGTTGGAGGAAGGGGAGGAATGTCAAAAACACGTCAACGTTCTTTAGAAAAAAATATTGTGGCGTCTTACTCCTGCCCTGATGACAACTGCGGGGTGTCGTAAAGAAATGTTGTAGCCTTCAGCAGTCTGTAGCCTCGTGCAGGGTACTTTCCTTGCTGGAAGGATGCTCTTTGTCCGTCTGTGCACGCGTGTGTGTGTGCCCACAGGGTGTGAATGCACACTCCGTAGCAGAGAAAATGGCTAAAAATACTAAGAATAAAGAACAGTGAGTGGACACAGAGGAATATTAGCAGTGTCTCTGGTAATGTTATTGTTTGTTTCTTAATATTTTCTTTGTTGCAGCTGACCAACGAGGAAACAACTAAAAGTCATTACTTTAATGAAAGCTGCAGTTCGTAGCACAGATGCGTTATGGTGTACTTTTGTAGATTTGTCAGATTCCGTTTCAAAACTTGCCTTTCAGGCTGCTACACAACAGGATCGAAAAAGTAATTTATAGGTCCAATTAAGAATGCCATGTTTGGGGAATAAAGGGAAAGTGTTTTTAACAAAAGCAAGCTTGACAATTGAGTAGCTCAGCTTCACTGTGATTCCTGAAAGCAAGCTGAAGGCAGCAGCCTCACTATACCCTTAATCCTCAAATCTGTTCATCAGTTAATATGTTTGTAAAAGCTAGGTTGCCCCCCCCCCCCCCCCCGCACTTTTTTTCTCCCCCGCCAAGGTTCCCCCCCCCCCCCGCCCAAGACTTTTTTTTGGCCAGCTCATAGCCCAGACAGCCTGAGGACTTAAGCCAGGTCTGCAGGAGGTACTTTGCCAGCCCAGTGCTGCAGTTGTAGCTGCAGTGCCCCCGGGGCACACGTGTCCCAGCCCAGCCGCAGCATCCTTCCGGTTGGACTGGTGAAAATGGTCAGAAGTGACAATATTTGCCACATCCCTGACTAACACAGCGGTGCAGGAAAGTGCTGTGCTGGAAGGCTGGGTTAGCTCAGCCTGCTTTGTGTTTGCTCTTTGGAGACACACGGTTAAATCGGGCATGGACTTCTCAACTCTTTGAACTGAACTCTTACCAAGACCTGCCAAGGTCTTGTTTTAGGCCAAGCTCTATTCTTGGCCTCAAACAAATGCCTAATAGAGAGGAGAGCTCTCCTGAATAAGTGCGACTCTGGGCATTTTTAGGAATCTAGCTGGTTTAGGGAAGTTCTTAATATAAGGGTAGGATGGAAGAACATTGTCCTTTAACAAGTGCAGGGAAAGGTGATGGACAGACACTGTTTTAAAAAATTTGGCTTGCAGGGATGTATTCACTTGTCTGCATGTTTGAACATTGCAGTTTATTCACCTGCATTCACATACACGTGCAGAATTTTAAGGTGACAATAGAATGACCTACGCTACTGCATGAAGATTCAAAGGGAAACATCTGTCATTAAAAAACAATAGGAAAAAACATTTATTTAGCACAGGCTGGAATACAGAAATGTTTGCATGCTGTGTTTGGCTTGACTTACTATAGGCAAGACTTCATGATGTACAGAAGGGTTGTCTGAAAGAAACTGTGCAGGATCTGATATTTTCTGTGGCTTCTCTCCTAAATTTTCATTGGATGTTGCAACACGCTGACACTCTGTAATAAATCCTTTTGGGTATTATTTAGAGGTCTCATACTCAATGCCTTTTTTTAATACGGCTTCATTCCCTGTGAATGCTAATGTGGATACACGGAGATGAGAAGCTCTTCGATGATAGACACAGACAGGATGCCTTTAAGGCTATGTCAATGGCCTTTGAAAATATCGATCGCCAAGTGTGGTTACTGAGAAAAGATGCTGAAGCCTTTGGAACCGAGCAGTTAACAGAGCGTGGCTCAAACCTGGATTTTCAGTTATAGGACGGATAAGCCCTTTTGTCAGTCCGTCCCTGTGGCAGTCAGCCAGTCTGACGGTTGGGTCTCAACGTAGCGATGGGAAAATGCACATCTTTGTTACTCTGCTTTGTGAAGGCTGCGCTCGTAGAGAATATTCTTACTACTCGCCAGGCAGCTTTCATCCTCAGCAGGAGGCACGAGCACAAGTCTTTAACTTCTGGGAGTAAATGTAGTTTGTCAAGGCCTTACAGAATTGGGTCCCGCTCTTGCCCCTTGGTCTTTCCGATCTGTTACGCTACCACCCTTCGCCTGCTCTGCTTCGTACCTGCAGCCCCTCTGCTCCTTGTAGCTCTGTCATCAGCCATCGTCCTTTTTCAGGTATTGCCTTAAGCCACTGCTGTGCAATTGATAGGAAAATGGTAATGGTAGGTTGGAGGAAAGTTGGCTTCAGCTGACATTTTTGTATAAATTTGGAGCAGTCAATTTTATAGGGGATTCGTAAATGTACAAACTCTGCGTTACTGCCTGTCTTTTCCTTCCTTTCACATCCGAGAGAAATGCATCGGTTTTAAGGCTAGAAGACATCACTCTGGGCTGATCACCTGCATAATTCAGATCCTCTGTATAAACTCATGTTTCACGATCAAGAAGAGTACTTGTGACAGAGACTTTCTTTTAGCAAGAAAAAAAAATCTCCCCCTGATTAAGGAAGATCCACATAGTCCAAGACAATCCTTCTGAAGATGTTCCAGTGTTGTCCGAGAAAAATGTCTTATACCTTCCACGTGCTTGTTAACACCCATCTGATATTTTTCCTCAGGAGTTAGACTCTGAGCCTATTACACATGCAATTAGGTTATAAGCACTCCAGAAGGGAGGCTGCTTCACTATCTGCACATGCATCGCCCGTGCACAGAATTCAAATATTAGTAAACAAAATATACATGTTTCATAACTGTAATTGTTCTTGTCACAAACTCAGCCTCAGATCAATGCGGGTAATTTATTCCTGAAGCTGCTCATATAGTCTGGGAAGGGAAAAGGCAGATACATTTTCCAATATACTGCTATGCAGAGAATGTGTTGATCTTTGAATAATATTCCTGGTTTATATTGTTTACTTACATATAAGAGTTTAGTTCTCTGTGCGTAAGAGCTTATTTTAAATGAAAATACATGATGTTTAAGTGGAAACCAGAGATGAATATGGGATAGAAACCTCTGATGAAATAAGAGAAGGTGGAATTTGTCCATAATGAAACCAAAATGAGGGTATTCTGTCAGCCTTTGTTTTACTTTGTTTCTTTTTTAGCCTAGCCTGGAGTTGTCTGTGCGCTCGCAGGGAAATCAATCTGTGCCTTGGGCAGCAGGATCTCTCCCTGCCTAGGGGAGACTGATTGATCGTTTCACATATTGAGGCCGTAGGTTTGATGGGAACTGTATAGAAATGGTGACAGTAGTGCAGATTTGAGGGTTTTGGCTTCTTTACTAATATATATACCTTACAGCATATGCTCCTTTTTCAGATAAAATGAAAAAGCCCTCTCTTTGCTGTGTATTTCTCTCCTTTCTCTGCTGTGCAGTTCTCTCCTTCCTCTCCAAACATTTCAGTATGTATTTTTTTAAGTGCAAAACAAATTAGTAAGTCATGCAAGATTAGTAGTATGGAAAAGCTTTTCCACAGGCATATTTAGTGTTTTCGTAAAGATTCAGAGATTTTGTTATATTGGTATTGGGGTGGGTTTTTTTTTCTTTTTAGTGTAGCACTATTTCTCATGAAATGGCCAACCCAAATCACAGGACAAAAATTTCGTCTGAAGTGATCAAGGACAAAATGTTGACTTTGCTAAACCCAAGGACAAGTGTTGCATTTTAATCAACAGGACAAGGATTCTTCTTGTCCAGGTGCCTAAAATTTGCTCAGCAGCAGGCCAGGCTAGGTCTCTGAAAAATGTGCTCTCCTGTTGGGTTCTGCATGCTTCAAAGTATGACTGATCTGTGCTTCCCCAGTTTTCTCTTCATTGAAAAAAAGGCAGCAAGCCTCCTATCTGACCGTCTCTGATTAACAAGTGATTACCAACAACAAAGTTATATTGCATGTCGCATGCTGTCCCTGCATCTGTATTAATCAGCATGAAAAATAAAAATTTAAATGACCATCTTTAAGAAGATATTCCTAAACCAGTTATTACTTGAGTGAAAATAAATAAATCTTATGCTACTGTGCAGCCTCTCCTGCTCTATCATATAGTGATTATGGTAGCTCGTGCTCATATCATAGCTCGTGCCGTTTCTGTAGGGTACGAGAAGTCCTCAATGGTTTGTCTGCGTGTTTACTCACTCCTGTATAGCTAAACGCTAGCCTGGACGCACATGGGAGAGAAAGAGATCAGATGTCAGCAGAGCATCACCGTACAATTACCCTGCTTAGGTCCTGGCCAGCTGTCAGTAATGTTCAGCTAATATGTATTAGACTTACAGCCACTGCATCGTTACTAATAATTACCAGGTGGAAGCATCTTTCCATTGTGGCCATTAGGTGGTAACGTTACCTAATAGAAAGGCAGCCACTGTCCTTTGCTTAGGAAGAGTACTACAGTACTCTGTAGTAGTGCGGGTTGTGAAGAGATGTTAAACCAGGAAAATGTTCTTTAAAGCAAAAATCACTGCAGTCTTCTTTAAGAAAAAACAGTTGGACACAAATGTTTATAGTGGCAGATCTAAAGAAAGGAGGAGGCAAAATACTTTTGTGTTGGTTTTGGTAGCAACAAGCAATTAAATTGCTCACCACACCTTGAAGAATTACAGCCTCAGAATTCCCAGATTAGCTTTCTGGTTAAACTGTGTATCTGGTCTGGCCCAAACCTAAGTGATCTGGTCCAAAACGGGGCTGTCTTGCCCACCAAGATATTTTTGATGGCGAGGAAACAACATGCTGGAGATGGATGACAGCGTATTAGTTCCTCTGTGCTTCAGCCATCCCCAATGGCAAGAGCTCTGGGGCATAAGAGCAATTCTGCCGATGCTTAGAGGAGCTAGCAGGGACTGCAGAGGCCTGTCTACGTGAAGAAATGTGGGCAGGTTCTTCTGCCTGGATGAAGGAGAGCCAGCTTCAGTTCAGAAGTCGCGCAGCCCTATAGGCACAGACAGAGCTAGCGGGCCCTGCTGTGAGCTGGGTCAGGCCCCGTGCCGGGCTTCGGGAGCAGAGCCCAGCAGCGTCCCCCTCCGCCGCCCACCGAACACAGCCCCAGGAGAGCAAAGAGCCGGGGATGAAAGGCTTGCCTCTCCAGGGGAGCCACGTTTCTCAACGACGGCATTTTGCGAGATCCAGGCGTAGCAGCAGCAGACTGGGATTTAATCTTTCTTTCTGAGATAAATGGGATTCCGTAGGGCTCTTATGATTGAAAATACATGTGTGCATGAATACGTGCAGGACGGACGCCTAAACGATCACAACAGGCAAAAAAATCTCCCCTTAAATTTCCATACCCCGCAGCCGTTGTACTGCCGGGTTGGCACACAAGCCCTTTGAAGTCGCTGGCACCCAGGCACAGCCGGGTGCAGTGGGGCTTCACGCAGGAAGATTAAAGGTGTCACGATCTCTCACTCAGCAGCAGCACGGAGAGACTACAAAAAGTGCACTCTCCTGGAAACAAACCCAACCGTAAATCAGAAAGGTAATCCAACATCAAATGAACAGAGGCACGGGCTTGTTCACAGGCAGGGCTTAGGCAGGGCATTGGTGAAACTGGAAAGCGCCGATATAAAGCAGAGCCAGCGAAAGCGGCCACAAAGCAGATCAAGAGAGGTGTAAGGTCACCCGTGATAATGTCAGGAAGACAAGTGAGGTTTCTGCTCTGATAACCTGAGAATCGTGCTCCGAGCTGGGATGCGCTGCCTATTATTAAGGCTCCCAAAGGCTCATGTTCGACCCGAGGAGAGAGCAATCACCTGCCCTCCGCTGCAGATGGCTTTGCTGTATTTTGACCGTTTGGGCAGACATTTTCTGTGCTGGGGGCCTGCCTCAGGCAGGCTGGCGATGCTTCTGAAAATTTCAGCCCAAGCGATTCCTATCTGCCTGAGAAGGCAGGCGGGGAAGAGCAGGTTGTTTTTTTCATGCTAAAAGCACCTGGCAGGCTTGAGGCAATGTTCCAGCTCCCATGCTTTGAAACAGGGGCTTCACACTGAGCAAGGGGTGGCAGCAGCTGTCTGGGATCTGCCCCTTTTCCTTCCCCGTGAAAATGCTCCCACTTTGTCCCATTCAAATTAAAAAAACAATTTAGAAGCGTACACTGAGTAGGCGTGATCTGTGTCCCTGCAGGTCTCTGAGGCTTGCGTCCACGCTGGTGAGGTTGCAGTGGAGATGTGCAGGGCTTGCCCTGCCGCCCAGGCTGTCACGCATCGCTGCAGGCTGCTGGGGCTGAGGGGGCTGAGGCACAGGGAAGGAAACCGTGGGTAGAGCTAACCCGTCACTGTCTCAAGCCCTTTGCTCCTCAGCAAGCAAACTTGTTCTGCTAGTAAACTTCCCTATGCAGGCAGATATCCGCTCTGGAGCATGCCCAAATTTAACAGGCATCCAAGCCATAGCTAAGGGGTCATGAAGGCACTGATTTGGCTGGCAGGGACCAGTTTTAGGCATTGCTAAAGCCTCAAACACAACACAGGAGGAGGAAGCGATCCAACTGGAGCACTCAGGCGGGATGGGATCAGTGTGGACTGAGATTGCCCCTCTCTCCACAGTGACCTGCTCCTGGGCCAGTGCTTACTGAGCGCTGCGTGGGCCTGACCCCGGCTATTCCTTGGGGTGGGGTGGACATAATACCTTCCTCCAGCAAGAAGGAGAAGTTCTGTTTCACCAGTTCCACCCCATTCCCACTTCTGGCCATACTCTCCCACCATCTTCTTACTTGGCCTCAGCTCTTGCAAACCCCCTACCTGAGCCATCACAGCTCACTAGTCCTGAAGATAACTAACCCAGCAAAAGTAAAGCGGGTCTGCTGGTTTAGCACACTGAATTGGCTCCAAAAAGTACTAGAGCCAGTGCTGGCAAGAGAGGGGAGGACAAGCTAGCAGGGGGCAGAGAGAATTCCCCATCTTGGCAGTAGCAAGCCACCACATTGACTTAAGCTCTTAAGGGTATGGCGGCTGCCTTGGGAAGCACAACCTGGTTTCCAGTCATCCTCCAGTTTGTGCTGAATTCATGGTATCCTACTGAACTGTGCGTTGGAAAGGCTGGCTCCTCTGGTGATGGTCTTTACAAAGGAAGAGACTCGTGTGCTGTTCTGCAAAGGGGTTTAGGGCTGGAGGTGGCAAGGGGAGGCATATTCCTCCAGCCGTGATGAAGGTGCCCAAGTGTCTGAAGGTGGCTGGGCTTACAAGAAAGTCCTCTTGTCGCAGCTTCCCCTGGTCTTGCAGTTGTTGACACGATGGTGCTGTGTCCCCAAACCAGCTTTCTGGTGAAGCACGAGGGAGGAAATAATGATCTTGTGATGAGGATTTGGTTGGGGGCCTGGGAAGACGGGGAAACCGTGGCAGCCGGGACAGGGCAGCTGGCGGTGGTGTGGGACACTCTTCAGGGAAGGGCTTGATCACCGTGAACAGCACGTGGTCACTGGCAACACGATGTAGCACAAGGTCAGATAGCTTTTTTTATTGAATGAGCACCACCCACCCCATGGGTAAGTCCAGAGTCGTGGGGAAAGAACAAAAATTAAGATAGCAATAATGTGTAGGAAGATGGATGCTAAAATTAAGATTTTTAAGACTTTGCATTTACTAATCTTTGAGTAGTTGCAGCCATTTTGTTGTGTTTTTTGGTGGTTGTTTTTTTTTTCTTTAAAGTGTTCATGCATTCTGGATGTGAATAATAAAGTAAGGGAATGAAAACAAGTCAAAAACAGCTCAAAAATAAGAGTTCAGAAAAAATGTTTTGAAGCATAAAAAGAAGAGTCCCGAGAGACAGCAGTGAAAGAAACAATGATTTGAAGGAAATCAGGCTGTGGTAAAAAGACGCATTTTAATGTAGTACAGTCCCTCTCCACCTCCCTTCCTGTTAGACCTGACTCGCAGACTTGCCATATACTTCCAGGCTTATCCAAAAATATACTGGAAGCAGTGGAAGAGAAAAAGGAGAAGGATTTCTTAGAGAGAGAATTTTTTGTATCCCTCTGCGGAAAGGAAGCAGCCGTGATCAGATAACACTGCTGAACTAACCTGCTTCTCACTGTGCTTATCGTGTAGCGTGTCCTCACTAATCCTGTCGTGGGGGCAGCAAAGTACTGTCAGTTAGTGAAGGGAGGAGGATGGACAGACCAACAGGCACTATTTCTTATCTGACAGGGTCAGCCAGAAGCTGCAAAAAATATCAGCAGTAGCCAAGAACAGGGGAAAAAAAAGATATATGGTATTTTAAGCTATTTTCTATGGAAAATATAAACACTAATGTTTATTAATAATGTGGACCAGAGCAATGGTGCTACGAGGTGAGACACAATGGACGAAATGTGTCCCAAACCAGGCGTCGAGGCCAACGAGACTCATAGCCAGTGACTAATAAACTTCCCCTACAGCAAAGGTGTTTGACCTGGGATTTGGGGCTGGTCCTGTCATTACCAGGAGGGCTCTGGAGCAGTGGAAGAAATAGTATGAAACTCAAAATGTTTTGGAAGGAACTGACGGATGACTTAAATGTTCTTCCTTCTGTTTGGAAGGAAAACACAACTCCTGCGGTTTTCTTGGAACAGGCTGCAGAAAACAATCTGGAGTGCCAAGTGCCTCTGTCCTAAGGATAGAGACCAGGCCAATATGGCTGGGAGATTTTATAAAAACTTCATTAACGGAAAATAATCATTTTCTGGGTGTTGGGAACACTGTTCAATGCTGCCATGTTCTTGATCATATGGGTTGTTTTAGTGGATCATTAAAATCTTCGTGGTGCTTCTTTGCAAAAGATGAAGTGTCATATCCTGCAATCCCCGGCCAATTTCCAACTTATCTATTTGCCTGCTAAGTTGGTAAGCTAATGCCAGGTCTCAGTATTTTATCATAAGTATTGTTATATTTGATGGTTTTTTTCCTTGAAAATCCAGCTTTGGTGATTATATAAGCATTTAATCTACACTATATTTAAAAACATTATTGTGTTGAAATGCTTGAAAACATGAAGCTTAATAGCGGAAGAAGGCAAGGAACCAAGATCAATCTTTTTAACACGATTTTTTGTGCTTTGAATTTCTGAATATCCTTGAGTGGTCATTACTGATGCTATCTCTTACATTTTAATGAATACAACACAGTTCTCTCAACAGCTACTGTCATGAGATGCAGAAGCAGAGGTGTCTCTCTGCTATTCAGGAATCTCTCTGTACTTAAATTTAGGCAAAATGTACAATAATAATAAAGGAATTAAGACACTTAAAAATTCAGTGCTGCTTCGGGGCTGAGATTTTTCCCCTGGTTTAGTTCAGATCAGTTAAACAGCCACACATGCCCACACCACTTTAGGTAGTTTTAGAAGCCGCTGGGCTTAAAACCACTACACGTAAAGTTGGAGATCACGCAGCAGAAACGGGGTCGCCCGAGCAGTCGCCAAATGTGCAGCGAGCTGCAGAACTGTTTAAAAAATCAGCTAGAATCTTATCTGCTTACCCCAAAAAACGTACACAAAGTCCTGCAGGCTCCGAAGCCAACCCTGGCCGGCAGTAGGCTCAGTGATAGGGATTTCTCCGGCTCCAGCGAGCTCCTTGCCTGGCTCCTGCCCGTTGTTTCCAAGGTCAGAGCAGCTTTCTGTTGGATTGGTCCTGGATTTCTGCCTCAACACGCAGGCTTGCCAGACCATAGCCCAGCCCCGTGCTGGGGAAGCGGCGAAACCCATCAGCTCCATCCTGCTATCCTGCCGCGGGCATCCCTCCGATTAGCAGTCCCCGTGACGCTAATGGGCTTGACGGAGTTTTACACAGTGCGTGAAACGGGCCCTGCTCACCGCTCCTCAACCCGGAGCTGTCTGGGGAACAGTCCTGCTGACAACGTTAATTAACATCTTTCAACAAAGTTTCAACACCAAGAGTCTACCATTGCCATCAGTGGCGATGAAAGACATTTAACTGAATGACGTCATCAGCGCAGACTTGCTTACCTAGAGCCCTCAGGGGTGCCGCACAGCCGTGCCGGCAGAGAGCTCCCAGCGCTGGCGTGCCAGCGGAGGCAAACCAAGCCCCAAGACAAGCCTTCAACTCCGTCGTCATGAAGCAAGGGATGTTTTAAAGAGAGCAATGTCACTGCTGATGGAGAGAACCCAGGAGAACATCGCAGTATCAGTTACATGCACAGCGGCTGTGTTTTTCCATGGCAAATAGCAGAAATGGGTACCGCAGGCGTGTCAATAAACATGGGTGCTCATTCGAAGGTAAATACTTCTAATAATGATGCAGTAGTCACAAGCTCAGCAGAAAGATGTGTCTTACCTCAACACCAGGGCAACGCTGCCTTAGTCCTTAAAGCAACCTGGAACAGAAATGAAGATTGCTACGGGAAAAACACCAGTCACCTTTCACCACTGCCTTTGAAAAGAAGTGGTGTTGTATTTTTACACAACTTTTTTACTTTATGTCAAAAACTTCTGTCCCCTGAACTGAGAAAGTGACCTGTTCTGAGAAGAAACTGCACTCAGTTTAACCCTGAGCATTATATTCTTCTGTCAATCATTTCTTCCACTGCCAGAGCAATGATTTTCTACAATAACCTTGCACTTGAGTCAATCCATTCTCTGGGTTTCACCAGCTAGCATTTTATCTCAGCAGTTTCTTTAGTCATTGTGATACATTTGCTATCCAGAGGAGGTTTTGTGCTTTGTATTCCTTTGGCCCAGAGACACCAAGTACCTGAAGTTCTGCAGAGCCCCAGCTCCCACGCAAGGCTTCTTACAAACCCACCAGCTGAACAAAACATCCTTTGCCATTACAGCAATACAGCAGTGGACTGTAAATATTCAGAAGTTATTGCCCTGGTTTTATAAATTATCTACGTCATGGCTGTTTCATGTAGCCTTACATACGTGCTCTTCACTTCTGCCCCTGCTAGCTAGGTTCTGCAAGTAGCTATCCAAAAACCTCAGGTGGTTTTAGTCAAGAGGCTGTCAGCATTAGGCTCATGAAAGAGCACATTGATTCTCAAGAACGGGCTTTTGCTCCAACACAGGGTGATAAGTCTGCTGACGCTTGAAACATGGGGATATAGGGAAAAACCCCTCAAAAGCAGTGACAGAAAGGACAAACTAATTTTCGTTCCCAGTTGCATGGGAGTTGAGCTGGGACACCGGCCTCCTATGGGAGTGCTTCCATCACAGGGGTCTGGAAGGCGCTGCCCCCTCCCGCCCTGCCCCCCCGAAGCCATGGCTCCTGCAGAGAGCAAGGGGTGCTTCGCCTGGGGCGACCGCATCGCTTTTTCATGCCGCTGCCGCTGCCGTCTCACCTGGGATGAGCAGAGAGGCCCGAGCTTTAGCCTGAGGGCGGCTGGGGATGGAGGGAGGCAAGGGAAAGGCTTTGGGTGCAACTCCAAGTACTTTTTTCACAAGGGGAAAGATGCGTGGGGCAATGAGGGGTGGTCGCCTGAAGCAACATTCAGGCTGGGTCTGAGGAACCGCTGGGGGACCAGCCTGTGCTCGTGCTGGTTCTGTGTCTCATGGCAAGTGGTAAAGCCGGCCGCAGGGCCTTGTCCCACCTGCGCAATTAGCTGTGCCTGAAACAGCACTGACGGGCTCCACATCTCATCGCAGGGAGTTGCCGCACCACCGCACGGCTCCCTCGCCATACACACGCGTATATGTATATATACACATATGTATTCAATGTACATATTTATATACAGTTACAATATATACAATATATACAGCATCTGTGTGTGTGTGTATATATATATATACATGTTTCAGCTGGAACCAATCTGGAACCAATCCTTGGATCAGGCAGCTGAGGCCCCAGCACTTGCCAGATTTCTCACAAGTAGGTTACAGAGGGAGCCCGCCTCTCCCTCGCTCACCCTCGCCTCCTCCCAAATCCCTCCCGCGCTCCTCGCTGTACCCTGGCACCGCTTCAGAGGAGGCGAGACGCCTGTAGCAGTCTCCTGAGTGTCATGGGTCTCTGCTGTGAGGGAAGAGAGAGGTCTGTATCCAAGGACAGGGATTTCACTGGGCTTCATCTGGGGGTGTTTCTCGCATTTGCAGGGGAAGGAGCTAAGAGAAGCTGAATTCACTGAGGGGAGCTTAAACCCGAATTGGGAAACAGCAGCGTAAGTTTAGGCACTGTTACAGTTACGATCCTGCTGAGCAAGGACTTTTAGTTTGTGAGTTTGGCTTTTGGTCCCTGAGTTCTTACTATAAGCCAAACCCGACCACATGTAGAAAAAGAAGTCTGAATTATTTTTTAAAGCTGATCAGTTAAAATGCATGGTGGTTTTCTGTGGACTTGGGGGTGGGAGGAATGGAGAGAGAAAAAAACCCCTGAACTAAGTCACCTTTGGGTGATTCTGATTCTGTTTTCCACCAAGACGATCTCTCAATTTCCATCTGCTGTTATAGCCAACTGACAAACTGGCTTTGTACCTAGAGAAATGTTAAATGACATGCTACAACTATTTTTTTTTTTTTTTAATTCCCCTGTAAGAAAAGCCC
>NW_009229250.1:0-327 GCF_000690835.1 Fulmarus glacialis
TGTTTCCCGGTGGTTCCCGCCGTCCCCCTGCTCCCCGCATCCCCTGCCCCGGGCTCAGCCCTTTGCTCGGGGTCTCTGCCTGCTCCTGCCCTGCCCTGGGCCCCCCTTCCTCACCGCATCGGGGTGGCTGCGGGGCTTGACCCCAAGGCCCCCCGAGATCAGCCCCTGCTCAGCCCCGTGCACCCCCTTTTGCTGCAGCTGGGCGGGCAAACGTGGGAACAGGCAGCGTTTGAAGGCATCAGTTATTCAGGTCCCGGCAAGGACTGCCAGCTTTCCGCTCACAGAAATCCCAGTCTCCCACCCCAACAAATTTCCCAGGGTTGTGCC
>NW_009229250.1:401-787 GCF_000690835.1 Fulmarus glacialis
GCAGGCGGGTTGAGAAATGAAAGGGCTCCTCTTACATAAATCGCGTGATGAGTAAGATGCTTTTGGAGGACGGGAGGGAGCAGAGCCCGGGGGAGGAATCCCTTTGCGGCTGCAGTTTCCTTTCCCTCTTCTAGCTCCGCCGACCTTGGTGGAGACTGGAGCAAAAGTCCGGGGGTTTCGGTACCCGGCAGGTTTGCGCGGTCCAGATGTGATCGGCGCAACTCGGGAGCGAGTCTCACCAGTGCTTTGGGTTAAAGGCGTCCCAAATGCCCGAGGCGCTGCAGAAGAGCAATGCCAGGTGGGAAAGAGGACCACGGATGAGAGCAGAGCACAACACTTGTACTGAACCTCTGAAGGTTTGGGTGCCTTCAGAGGTTCAGTACAAG
>NW_009229250.1:798-1029 GCF_000690835.1 Fulmarus glacialis
CCCTCTGAAGGTTGGGGTGCCTTCACTCAGCTGCATCTCCAGCTTTGCTCAGCACTGGCTGTGCTTCCAGTGGAGTCATTTTGGCTAATTCTGCACGAACCATGTGGACTGTCAAATGGCTTCTGCTGTATTTTGTTGCCCTTTCAAATATTTCTCAAAGAGTAGGCTGTACCATCTGGTGGACAATCTGCCTGTGTGTGCAACAGCAATATACCTAGCGCAGCGCCGACG
>NW_009229251.1:0-813 GCF_000690835.1 Fulmarus glacialis
GCTGCTACCAGTGCTTCTCCGATCTCGCTATCAGGTGAAAAAACAAGGATGGGGTCCCTGTTCGGGCGCCACTTGCGACGAGCGAGGGAAGGCAAGCAGTCGACTCAATGTGAGTGATAAGGCAAGCTTCAGCTTTATTGCAAAACCCTACACATATTTATACACTAAGTTCTACCTTATGCATACTTGTCTTACAATCATTGGCTTAGCTCTAAAGATTGCATTATCATACTCCTCCTACTTGCGGTTACTGCTACGTGGTCCGGGTTCCATCCTGTTTTTCTTATACAGTGTTTCCTCAAAGGTTTTTTATCTGCACAGTGCAAGGTCAGTACGACCTTCTTTTTCTCCCTTGTCAGCACGACTCGGAATTTTTCACTGCAGCCTAGTCTGGCTAACTTATGTCAAAATTGAATCACAAGGCTCTTCCAGGGAGCCATGACCGTGTTCCCTCAGCCATTCTCCAACTGCCCGCCTGCCTGCCGAGGCATACCCTGAGCCCCTGCTCCCTGCCTGCGCCAGGTGGATGAAGATCCCTCCTGCCCGTGTATGCCTGCTCGGCCCCGTTCCCCTGCCACCCCTGGGATACCCCGGCCACGATGCTCCCCTGTAGTCTCCACAGCTCAGCCTGGATATGGGGTGAGATGGGGGCTGGGGCAACGCTGCTGTCCTCCCCGGTCACTGCCCGGCTCTGCACCCATCTCCAGCAGAGGAGAGAGCAGGGAAGCTCAGCCATCACACCTCCCTCCTGCCGCTCGGGGCAAGCTCCAGAGCCCTGCTCCCATCTCTGCTGCCATTAGCGCCTCCCAAATC
>NW_009229251.1:1085-5446 GCF_000690835.1 Fulmarus glacialis
CACCACTCGCCACCTGCCCAGCCACTGACAAGTGTTTCATACGATCCCATGTGCAGCCGTGCTGCGTCAACAGCTCCTAAGCCTGGGATTTACAGCCACCGGGCGAAGGGCCGAGATGAAAGCGGCGTTACAGGTGCTCGCCCACCCCTCCCCGCCAGCAAAGGGGCCGATACACCAGGCTGGGCACGGCTCCCGTGGAGGAAATCACGACGTACGAAATGTTCGGTACTCCCCACAAGAGAATCGCGTTTAAAAACAAAATCCAGCCCTGCTCTTGCTGTCCTTGGGGCAGCACAGCCCCGTGAACAAAACACTTGTGTTGGAGGGACTGCACTCAGCTCGCTGCCTTGCCACTGGCTGGCCCCAGTCCCTTTCCCGTGCCTCGGTTCCCCCACAAGAACAAAGCCCTTAATCCCTATGTAACGTGCTCCTGTGGCAGGCAAAAGCAGCAGCTGAACCCCCCAACCTGCTTTCCCAGATAAAGCTGCTCCCAGGGGAGCTGCCAGGAGGGGGAGGTTAAATCCCCAGGGGGGCCCCAGGCCAGAAAGGGCTGCCGGCCTGTGCTCCCCGCCGGCGGAGCACAGGGAAAACCCATTGTGGGTTCTGCCCCGCGTCTCCCATGCACCAGAGCTAAAAAAAGCTGTGAAACACATGCTTCTTTCCCGAGTCCCAAAGGCAGTAATTAGCGTGGGTTGCTACAACCCATTTCACTCGGTGCCAGCCCTGCACCCCAAGCCCGGTGCAAAATGCTGTAGGTCTAAGGACTTAGGGATCCCCCAGCTCAGCTCCTTTGCAGCCCGGCACAACAGCCCTGCTCAGCACCTCAGTCACCCACCACTGCGTGGAGGAAGAAATGATGCACGCACTTCCCTGGGCTAACGGCCCGGCCAGGCGTCCCCTGCGGAGGAAAGGGGATGCCCCATGCTCAACAACCAGCAGCATTTCAGAACAGCCCTTGAAATCCAGAAGAGCTTAGCAGCAGGAGGCAATAAGAGCCGAGAGCCCTTAATTAATTAGCTTGCATTTGTGCAGCAGGAGAGGGCTCCCTAGCAAGGCTGCCCCATGGCACAGACCCCTGCCAGGCTGCTGCCTGCTCCCCCCAGCATGCTGCCCACCACTTGTGGCATTGCTCCGTGTCTTTCAGCCCATTTTGTTTCCATGGCAGGCAGCGGGGGATCTCACACTGCAGGAGCCATGGGGCAGTTGAAAAGCACCAGCAAAGGCTCTTGGCTCAACAGCATGGCATGAGACCACCTCCCATCCCGAATGCACATGCCCATTCGCAGGGACCCGACCATGCCAACACCAGCTGCGGTGGGATGGTGCTGCGCTCTCATGCCTGGCTGCCCCGCTTAGATTTCAGCAATAAAACCAACTACTGCCCTTTGCAACACAAGGGCTTATTTATCTGCCTCAGACAGTGGCTGAAATTGGTTTCAGTGATTGAGATCAACTGCTTTGAGCAGGCCTGGGCAGCCAGAAAGGACCAAAGGTGTGGAGGCAGTGAGGAAAGACTCGCTGATTTGAAGGGCCAGGAGAGCATCCACTCATCACCCCAGCTCCCCAGGCAGAAACCAGGCAGCTTCGCTGGGGCGGCTCACAGACCCGCAGACATGTCTGAGTAAAGGCCAAGCCACACACCACACACATTGCCCAGTCTTGTAGTGTTTTCCCCAAATTGCCCCAGCAGCATGAAAGAATTTTCCCCTTCCCCCAGAATTTGGGGCTGGGACAAGCTTAACTTCCAGGAGTAAGGGATGAGCCTGGGGATGCGGCTCCCTGCCTGGCAAGCACAGCCCTGGCACAGGAGCTGTCTGTCTCTGCTCAGCTACTACATCCCCACAGCACAACACCTCGTGCGAGGGCAAGGCTAGCCAGGGGCTCTACAGAAGAGCAGCAATTACCTGCACTTATGTTCTCTGGCTGGGTTTTAACGTGCCCGAGTAGGTCGCTCGGTTTCTAAGCCAGAGTATGTGATGCCAGCTCTGCTCCTCCGGACAGCAGCGAATACCCCTTAGACATTTCTCCAGCCTCCCAGGCATTCAGCACCATGGGGACAGCTGTGCTTTGCAGAAGGTTTAGGCACTTGGCACTTTCAAAACAAGGTTTCGTCAGCTCCAGGGAGCAGACAGGCCAGAGGCAGGACCGGTGGCAAACAGCCAGTGCATCATCTCTGGTCACTGGGGTCTTGGGGGACATCGGCTGGGGGAGGCCTTCAGAGCTGCCAGTCCCCATTCCAGCCCACACCACTGGCCTCCACTGGGGAGGAAACACCACACAGCTTCCTCGGCAGCCTGCACTGTTTACCTGCCGGAGGCCACAGGTAGTTAGCAGGTAGCGAGGCATGCAGGATGGAGGTGGTTTGTCTTCCTCCTTCTCTACAATCACTGCAGAGATCCCCACCCTCCTCATGCTGCAGCTGCTGCAAGAACAAACATGAGATGAGGAAAGTTGGTTTCAGATTTTTATTTCTTTATACTCTTTAAGCAGGAGTGACTGAAATAGAAACCATGGCGAGTCCTGTCAGGGGGAATAACTTGATAAAGACAGGGCAGGCAGTCACCCCTGCCCCATGCCAACCTGTATAAACATCAGCCGTCACTGTTTAGTAACCAGACGGTTTTCAAACAAGTCCATGAACGGTCATAGACTACATATAACAACATGCCAGTTCACAACAGGAAACAACTTATGTGTACTTCTTGATTTCGTCATACAGGACTAAGACAAAAGCACCACCCATTCCTCGGAGTACATTCGACCATGCACCTTTGAAAAATGCCTTGGAGCCCTCGTCCCGGGCAATCTTCCGCCAGCAGTCAATAGTGCCAGTGTACATTATGTCAGCTGCGGGAGGGAGACAGCGTTAGGAATCAGATGCCCGTGACCCCCAACATCCAGATCAGAAATGGCCTAACGTATCTGCCAGCTTCATCACCTCAAGTGCATCCCACTTCTTGACTGACTTTTTCCAGTATTAGCGCATCAGAGGACAAGATCACCCAGGAGATACGCTACTGCTGCATTACTCCTAGGAGACACTGGAAGGACCGGTTTGAGCGGAAGGCAGCTACTGTTTGCTTTGACACCAACACTTCCAGACCCAAAAACTACTGCACAGTCAGCCAGGCCGAGCCTGCTACCAGGGATGTCTCTTCTTGGCGACTTTTTCCAGTATTAGCGCGTCAGAGGACAAGATCACCCAGGAGATACGCTACTGCTGCATTACTCCTAGGAGACACTGGAAGGACCGGTTTGAGCGGAAGGCAGCTACTGTTTGCTTTGACACCAACACTTCCAGACCCAAAAACTACTGCACAGTCAGCCAGGCCGAGCCTGCTACCAGGGATGTCTCTTCTTGGCCCAGAGACACTAGTTTGCAATATCCTTGGGCAAGTTCTGCTGTTCCTGCCTACTGACAGATATCTGACTTGTGCATGCCACCTTACAGGCGTGCTGCAGAGACTGACCCGTCTATGCCCCCTGCCTGACATCCACTTCTGCAGCCCCTCTCACACCCCGCTGTTTACAAGAGGTGAGGATATCACTCTGCTTTCACCTCAGCTCCACCACCAACTGTTGATTCGGGGATACTTCATACACAAGGAGGTAGAAACTTACTTCCTTTACGGCCAGACTGCATCATCATGCGACGACGAACCGTATCAAAAGGGTAGGAGGTCAAACCGGCGACAGCGGTGACGGTCTGAGCGATCATCCAGCTGACAACGATGTGGGTGTTCTTTGGGTCTGGAAGCATGCCTGCGGGAGAGAGGTTTTGACGAGAACGGCAGGTGAGCCACCAGCATCTGCCGAAACACACGACAGGCCTGCCGCAGGCCGGCATCTCCCGTTTGGTGCCATTTTGGTCAACCTACCCTTCGCGGTGTCATAGATGCCAAAGTAGGCGGCTCTGTAGATGATGATGCCCTGGACAGAGACATTGAAGCCCTGGTACAGGCCCCTGAGGCCATCTGACCGGAAGATTTTGACCAGGCAGTCACCGAGCCCGCTGAACTCCCGGTCAGCCCCGGCTTTACCCACATCCGCTGCCAGGCGGGTTCGGGCAAAGTCAAGGGGGTAGACGAAGCAGAGGGAGGTAGCACCGGCGGCACCCCCGGACGCCAGGTTACCGGCGAAGTACCGCCAGAACTGGGTTCGCTTGTCCACGCCGCCCAGGAAGATCTGCTTGTACTTATCCTTGAAGGCGAAGTTGAGGGCCTGGGTGGGGAAGTACCGGATCACATTGGCCAGGTTGCCGCGCCAGAAGGAGAGGACGCCCTGCTCCCGGGGGATGCGCACCACGCAGTCGATGATGCCCTTGTACTGCTTGTCGGCGGCGATCTGCTTGCTGGCGTGCT
>NW_009229252.1:0-1791 GCF_000690835.1 Fulmarus glacialis
CACCCCAAAAAGTATCGAGGTGATTTCCAAAAAGGGGTCCGTCACCCCGCCCCTCCCTCTGAGCTCTCCCCGCTTCCCCGCAGCCTGCTGACGGCGTACGACGAGCACCAGAAGATCCTCAAGCAGCACGCGGCGCGCAAGAGGGCCCCCGAGAACGGGTGAGGGGACCCCTCTCCTCCCCCCCATTTCCCCCCTTTTTTTCCCCCGGGTTTGCCCCTTTTTGTCCCAATTTCTTCCTTTCTATCACCTGAGCTTCTCCCCTTTTTGTCCCCCAACTTCTCCCCTTTTTGTCCCCCAATTTCGCCCCTTTTTGTCCTGGTTTCACCTCTTTTTATCCTCAACTTCTCTCCCTTTTACCCAATTTCACCCCTTTTTGTCCCCCAGTTTCACCCCTTTTTATCCCAAACTTCTCCCCTTTTTGTCCCCCAACTTTTCCTCTTTTTGTCCCCCAACTTCTCCATTTTTTACCCCATTTTGCCCTTTTCTATCGCCCAATTTCACCCCTTTTTATCCCCAACTTCTCCTTTTACCCAATTTCACCTCTTTTTGTCCCCCAATTTCACCCCTTTTTATCCCCAACTTCTGCTTTTACCCAATTCCACCCCTTTTTATCCCCCAACTTCTCTTTTTGTCCCCCAATTTCACCCTTTTGACCTGATTTCGCTCCTTTTTATCCCCAACTTCTCTCCCTTTTACCCAATTTCACCCCTTTTTGTCCCCCAGTTTCACCCCTTTTTATCCCAAACTTCTCCCCTTTTTGTCCCCCAACTTTTCCTCTTTTTGTCCCCCAACTTCTCCATTTTTTACCCCATTTTGCCCTTTTCTATCGCCCAATTTCACCCCTTTTTATCCCCAACTTCTCCTTTTACCCAATTTCACCCCTTTTTATCCCCCAACTTCTCCCCTTTGCCTAATTTTGCCCCTTTTGTCCTGACTTTACCCCTTTTATCCCCTCTTCTCCCCTTTTATCCCAACTTTTTATTCCCTAAATTCTCCCTTTTTATCACCCAATTTCTCCCCTTTTATCCCCAATTTTTCCTTTTATCCCCGCAACTTCTCCCCTTTTTATTACGACTTCTGCTGTATTCTTGATTTTCCCTTTTATCCCCCAAATTTTTCTTTTACCCCCCATTTTCACCCATTTTTATCCCCCAGTTTCTCCCCTTTAATCCCCCCAATTTCTTCCCCTTTTATCTCAAATTTTTTTATCCCTGATCTCTGCTTTAATCCCATTTCTCCCCTTATTATCCCCCAATTTCTCCTCTTTAATCCCCGATTTCACCCCTTTTGTGTATCGCAGATTTCCCTTCATTCCTGATTTCTCCCCTTTTATCCCCCCCATTTTTTTCCCCAATTTCTCCTTTTTATGCCCGATTTCTCCCTCTTTATCCTCAACTTCACCTCTTTTTATTCTGACTTTCCCTTTTTATCCTTTAATTTCTCTTTTATCCCCCAATTTGTCCCTTTTTATCCCCAACTTCACCCCTTTTTATTCCGAGTTCTCTGCTTTTATCCCCCAATTTCTCCCTTTTTACTCCCCAATTTCTGTCCTTTTACCCCAATTTTCCCCCTTTCATCCCCCAATTTCTCCGTTTTTATCCCCAACTTCACCCTTTTATTCCGACTTCTCCCTTTTTACCCCCAATTTATGTCCTTTATCCCCCGATTTTCCCCCTACATCACACCCCCAATTTCTCCCCCTTTCGCCCCCAATTTTTCTCCCTCTTTCAACCCCCAATTTCTCCTTTTCACCCCAATTTCTCCCCCTTCCACCCCCAATTTTTCCCCCTT
>NW_009229253.1:0-2638 GCF_000690835.1 Fulmarus glacialis
GGCTGGAGCAGGGAGCTGCCCGCCCAGGGAGCTCCCAGGTCGGCCAGGCTCCTTCCTCCGCGCTTGTGCTGTAGCGGTTTCTATCGAGGAAAGTTAAAAGAAAAAAAGGAAACGGAAACACGTTTTTTTAATTATTTTTTCTGTTTTATTACATGCAGTTTTGTCACACGCAGGTTGGTCCGTGTGCTGTCCCTGATCAGCCAGAGCTGCCGCCAGAGCAGCCCCTTCCCTTCCCCCTTCCCTTCCCTCGCAGCGGGTCCTGCGCGTCTGTCGGGTTTTGCGTCACCTACTGAAAATGTGGCTTTCTTGGTCCGTTTTGTAACTGCATTGGAGCAGCCCGTGGACTCCCAGGACAAAAAGGACTATTTTTAGGTAGAGAATAGCAGTTGTAATCAGCTGATTGGGTGATGTGCATAAATATCGTCGGTGAATAGATCGGCAGCTGCGGTTGCGTACGCAAGGACTTCCCAGGGCACGTCCTGGTTGATATTAATTCCTTTCCCACAGTGGCCCCGATTCTGCGCTGGTGGCCAGCGGTCAGTGCAGCTGCCGTGGCGTAGGCAGGAATTCATCGGTTCGTGGGGATTATGGGATTTGCTCTCCATCAGAGGAGAGTTTGCGTTGCCCGGTCATTCGACCTCCGCTCACGCCTGGGAGGTAGCAAAGGATGGCTTCTGAATTACACCGCAGGATTAATGAGTGGCGTCATTAATCATGGAATCAGTCATTTCCCTCCTGCCTCTTCCCCCCTCTTCCTCCTCATCCCTCCAGCCTTTATTTCTGACCTCTCCACACATCAGACAGGCTCTCATGCTGCTGGCAGGCTGGCAGCGGTAGCCGGAGGCAGGGGTTTGCTCTGCCCTGGCATTTCTCAGGGTCGTGCTGCTGTAGGGGCCATCAGTAACACTGGTCCTGTTCCAGCTCAGCTTTCGCTTAGCCGTCGTGAGATGCCTTTACGGATGGCAGAGAGACCAGTTTTCCTGTGACCCCCTGGGGCTGCACAGCAGATCAGGAAATGTCGGGGCTTGGGGCTTCCTCTGTGGGAGCAGGGAGAAGCCCAGGCCTGGGCAGGCAGGTCCAGGGAACCATGTCCTTCACACACCAGCAGTGCCGCGGCTCCGGTGCCACTGGGATCACTGCTGGTCGCAGTGACATCCAGGCAGTATCCTGCAGTCAGCCCTGCTCGTAGGCTGATATGCAGGTGAAGGTCCAGAGGCTTGGAGGAGTTCACTGCCTGGGGAGGAGGCGAGCCCTCTGTTTAACCGTTTCCCATAAACCCTGCCTGTGGCCTCTCCGCCTGCGTGCCCGGGCGGGATTGTGGCGCAGCCGGCGCCATTCCAGCAGCCGTGGGGCCGTGCCCAGACCTTTCAGCGAAAGCTGCAGCACGTTTCCAGTGTTGCTTGCTCACTCGCTCCAGCAGCTACCAACCAGCGCTGAGTAAAGCACTAGCATAATGCAGCAATTCTTGCCGCCTTCTGTTTTTGGTATTTTTTCTATTTTTTTCTATGTAGAATACAATAGAATAGTTCAGTTGGAAGGGATCTACACCCGTGCAGCATCAGGAGCAGCAGGGATCAGCAACGTGGGCAGCAGGTGCACTCAAAGGCAGAGAGAGCAGATGCAAAGCCTGACCAGGGTTGCAAAAGAAAATGAATGAGATTTACAGTCTCCTGTTCCTTGCCGTCCTTCAGGCCCTGAGCAACAAACCTCAGCGAGACCCCCCGGGCACCAGCGGCTCCCTGAGGGGGTTGCTGTGCCCGTGGAGGGGACACGGGGTTCACTCACGGCTCCTGGCATCACCAGGGAAACGTTCTTTCGGCCCTGATGTATTTTCCAGTGAATAAAAGTGGCTGTTAGCATTGAACCAGGGTGGTCTGACAGATTTTGTGAGAGCACACCTGAAAATGAACAGTATGAGGAAAAAATAGTGGTAGGAATAAGAAAATAAGCTTTTAATGCATCCTAGTGAGAACACAAAGGACTCTCTGGATTTGGTTAGAAGTGGTAACAACAAGCCGATGATGTT
This sequence comes from Fulmarus glacialis, assembly GCF_000690835.1. Classification (NCBI taxonomy): domain Eukaryota; kingdom Metazoa; phylum Chordata; class Aves; order Procellariiformes; family Procellariidae; genus Fulmarus; species Fulmarus glacialis. The sequence continues at coordinate 2,027 of NW_009229253.1, forward strand.
ACCCAGCGGAGTATGGCGAGCCTGTGCCATGATGGAGAAGGATGGGGAGACTGCGAACCCCAACCCCCTGGCAGAGCGGCGTGTCCCGAGGGACTGCCCCATGCTGTCGGCCATCCAGCCGACAGGGCTTGGTAGATCTTGGACATCCCGTGGGAAATGGGCATGCGGGTGCATTGGAGCAGGGAGGGAGCCAGCTGCAGGAGTGGGTCTTGCACAGCAGCCCGTGCGGGGCAGCAGCGATTTGGGGGATCATGGAGCCGTCTTTGCAGGGCCGTAGAGGCTCAGAGGCAGGGGGGGGGCGAGCACTGAGATGCTGCTGAGGGTCGGATGAGCAGGGCAGGGCTTCAGTTGCTCTTCCTGAGAGAGCTGGCGCAGGCAGCGGGGTGGCAGCGGGGGCCATGCAGGGCTCTGCAGAGTTCCTTTGGTAAAGCGAGCTCACCACTGATGCCTGCACCGTCCCCTTTTATAGAGGTTTATCAGTGGTCTTTAAAAGCCCTCCTGGCTTTTTTTAATACCGCAGGCTTGCAAGTGTGTAAATGTCTCATCTGAAGCTGAGGTTACTGCAGAGCCTGCCTGTCCGACCTGCGGGCAGAGGGGAGGGTCTGCCTCCGG
>NW_009229253.1:2744-3028 GCF_000690835.1 Fulmarus glacialis
CACAAGCTCGGCGGTGGGTCTCTCTGGCCACTCCTTGCGTTTGGGCGTTGGGGCACTCAGAGTCCGCAGGGTTCTGTGTTTAATTGCGTTACGTTAATCGGCTGGAAGCAGCAATCAGAGCATCGGCAGGGAGAGGGGGGTTTGCACAGGGAGGCTGCCAGGGGGGTAGAGACCGGCAGCTGGCAGTGTGGGGCTCTCCAAACGTAACAGAGGGAGAAAAGGGGTCACAAACCATCGTGTTCAGGAGGTCATCACATGTTGGCACTCAGGGATGTTACGCATTT
>NW_009229254.1:0-2488 GCF_000690835.1 Fulmarus glacialis
TCTTTGAAAGCTTGTAGTCCAAGTTAAAATAATAGTGTAGATAAAGTAAATGTAAAGGACTGGAGCATAAAGTTGATAATTAGGAGAATATTGGGGTAATGTGATTATGCACATTACTTTGCCTTTCTAAGGAGCAATGCATGAAAGGTTTAGTAGTGCACAATTCATATTGCTGTCTTGTCCTGTGCTCACACTAGTCATTGTATATGTTTTTATAATAGTCATTATTCACTGCATGTGGACTACTTTAATTATTCACCTATTCTATAATTATTCACCATTCATTTCTTTAATTATTCACCTAGAGAAAAAAAATAAACAAAAACTTGTACATATCTGGTAATGCTTTCTGTGTTGCTGTTACTGCTTTTTAAGATATATCTGCAAAGTCAGTTTTAACCTTACTAGTGACTGATGCAGAAACATTTTTTTATGGTAGTATTGCTATGTACTGATGAATCATATGTGCCTCCTCTAATTCAGATTTATGCTTCTGAAACTGCATGGTTTTTGTTCCATGTTTCAGTGAAAGAATCTTGTCATAATCTAGTTCAACAGAAAGTTAATTATATTAACATTTCATTCTCATATTGTCACTTACAACAAACTATGTAGCAAGCTGATCAGAAGTATGTAATTTTCTCTGCTTTTATAGAATAGAAAATCATCACAGCAAATGAGTCAGAAATTTTCTTCAGGGGTGAATCACAGAACTGAGTGTTGAACAGGTTTGTTGGGTCCACCAATCCTGCAGCATACTTGTTTAAGGTTGGCTTTACAGAAATGTTTAGTGTTTGTTTTTGTTTGGTTTTTTTTGCCAGCAGTCTTGAAGTACCTTTAATCAACTTTTAAAGGAAAAAAAAAAAAAACTCTGTGGAAAATATTGTGGTAGAACTGTTGAAGTGATTATGATTGCTTTCCCAACAGTTAGAGCTGAAACATTTCTGTTTGCTCAACTGAGAGATCAAGTGGGTATTTACCAGAGCTTTATGACTTCTTTTCTGTGAAATGCATCTCATGGGCGTAACAGGGCAAGCCAGAGACTTTCCTTCTTCTGTTCAGCAAAGTTCAGTGATGGACATGCATCAAGGAGCCTTGATACTGATCACAGTACTTTTATCTGCTGTTGAATGTTCCAGAGGCCCAAGGTACAAGAATGTTGTTTCTTTAAAGATATGAGAGAGATTCCACTTATAAAAATGGGGGGGAGGGGGGATGCCGTAGTCAATAGTGCAATCACACTTAGATGACACAGAATGTCTGGTTTGTAAAAGAAATCCAGATTTCTTTTCTCTGTAACTGCCTATTTCATTGGCATTCAGAAGGTATCCCTCTTTCTCTTTGCACAGGTTATGTTCTAGAAGGTCTTTAGTCAGAAGTTTGTATCAGGAGGAGGTTTAGCAGCACAGGGCTTGTCTCTTGTTAGGTTAGCACCTTGAGTGCATGACCTGGTACGAATCTAGGGAGAAAAGATAGTACCAGCCTTACTTGCGAACTGGGCTTTCTGTACCTTGATCGTGCTGTTGGAAGGACAACAGCAGCCTCGCCAGCCCTGGGGTTCTTGTTGCTGTGTGAATCACTCGCACTCATCCAGTGGGTAACATCAGTGGGTAACATCAGGTGGGGGCTTTATTGAGTTACGTGGTTTTCAGACCAGGGCTGAAACCATGTTTATACAGAAGTCCTTAACTGTGTACATATCTATGGTTCCAGTTAGGATTGTTATTTTCATACATGTGCAGGGGCTTTATATGTGGGGGCAAAGGATAACTCTGCAAGAATATGCTTCTTAAAATAGATTCTGTAGCAGCTAAGTAATTTAATACAAAATAGAACAAAATCCATAGCAATGGTAAATACAACCCTTATGCTTCAACTTTGGGTGTTGCTCAATATTTTAAATTTAAATTCACTGTTTTCCCCTTCATTGTCCAGCAGAATGGTATGTCAAAACGGTTGTGGTTACACACCACTTCATTGTAGAAGTGGTAACAGATGCCGAGGAAGGTATGCATGGAAGTTCTCCGGTGTTACCCTGCTCAGTACTTTCACAATGGCAATCTCATGGAACTTGGCCGTAGGCTCATCTGCAGCATTTTCTTTCCAGTTCTCTGAATGTCTGTGATGTGTATCTTGATAGGTATGCCTATAACTCATCATATAACCAAAACCAGCACTTACTCATTTTCTGTCTGTCTGAATGTCATTAGTCTGACTGGTGATGCTGGTGACAGGACACTCCAAAATCCTAATTTTTCTAGGGTTCTACAACAGTTTAGTGGATTTCCAGAACAATCAGGTCCCTTTTTTTTCCTTTTTTTTTTGGGGGGGGTGTAGGGGGAGTGGTCCTTTTTTTGATTTGGTTTGGGGGTTTTTTGTCCGGTTACAGACATTTTTGTCAACAGTACTGACAGTGCCAATTTTTTTTCGCTCCGGAAGTGGCAAATTCCCGATAGCTTATTTTTGCAGTGCTCTCTAGTGCTCTACT
>NW_009229254.1:2501-11244 GCF_000690835.1 Fulmarus glacialis
TTTTTCTTCGGCTCTCCCTGATTCTAAGACAGTATTAACTGTCAAACAGGACAGGACCCGGCAGTGTGAGAGGTGTACAGCAGGGGGGCAGTGAATCCTGCATCTCCGCTCCGCATCTTGCAGCACCACGGCCAGGGACTCCGTGCGCCGTGGCCCAGCCGCCACCGGGGTAAGGACCACGGAGAGGGGCTCTCGGGGGCCGGGGGCTTCCGACCGTCTTGGGAAACTTCCAGTAGGAACCGCCCCCCCCCGCCTGCAATGGAAGGATTTCTCAGTTTTAGTCTAACGTAGGCCCGTGGAAGATGGAGTGTTAGAAGATGTTTGTATAGTTGCGCTAGAACAAAATCCCAGGCTCTTTCAACTTGGGCTATAGATACATAGATAGATAGATACAGTGCAGTAGTGCAGTTATGGCTAGATTCTATTCACTAAAGAGAATGTAAATTCAGCTGGAAGAGTGTACATCAAGTTTTGTTGCTAAAATTTCATAAGTGGAATTCTTTAGGAATCAGAGGTGCTGTTCTTTCACTGTGGCATATAGTTTCATCTGAATCAATCTGTTTGTTTTACCTCCTCACCTGTACTCCATGACAATAGAAGGAAACTGTTTGCAAACTGTGTTTTGCATGATCATGCTTTATCATGTTGATTACTTTAATCATTTGCATTGTCCCCAGATCTATCTTACTTTGTAACCAGGCAGTGTAAAAAAACAGGTTACTTAGTCCTGCAGGTCCTTGAAGTGAATGACTATTTAGCTCAGCACGTTTCTTCTTGTGAATATAGTGGTTCATCCCACCAAATCCTGTCTGACTTCTTCCGAGTTGCTTCAGAAATATGTCAATGTTAAAACGTGAGTGCAACACGTTCAGAATTTTGCTATTAAACCTGGTGGTACAATATCTACTGTTAACAATACAGGAGGCATATTTTGGCTGATATTCTTTGTTCCTATGATCGTTAAGGTAATCCTCCTCACACAGGCCATTAATCCAAAATAATTAGGTAATGCTTTGATGTAAGGTTTGTTGCTTTCCTCATGTTTAGGTAGCACACTGCTACTGAACTTTTTAACCATTTGTTTGTTTAAAGTCTATTGAAGTTGTAAGAGAACAAAAGCTAGTATTTCTTCTTTGACCCTGTCCCCTTTGACAAAAGTAAATGAAGAATCCACACTTTTAGTCTGAAGCACAGTATGAGATTTTTTTCATTGATTAATTCTGTGGTTTAAGATTGTTTCTTTCTGAGGGGAGTAAAGTTCCTTACTCTTTTTTTTTTTTTCTTTCTTTTTTTTTTCTTTCTTTTTTTTTTCTTTCTTCCCCCAAAGTGGTCATATTTTGCCCTTTTTTCCTGATTTGATTCTTAGGATTAAAAATTTTAGAGGACTGTTAGTTCAGGAGGTTAAACAACCTTTTTCTGTAACTTTTCTGTAAAATGTTTACTAAGAGAGTTATATTTCAATGTCTACAAGTTAGCTTTATTTGAATGGCCCATAACTGTCACCCATGAATAGGGAACTTTCTTAAATGACTATTTCATAGTGTTGAGGAAGTGATACGTGCTGACCTCTTCATACTGGAATAGTTAGAATATTTTATTGATGCTGAGGTGGTGGGCTCTTCCTCCATCATCTGCATTATTTTATGCTTTCTAGGGAGAATTCTCAAGAGTTGAATGGAATTGTGTAGATATTGAATATTTCAAGATGGAGCGATTACTGTTGTTCCATGAAGCTTTATTCTGTAACGTATTGCAGACCTGTCTTTTAAGTAAGACATCTTTTTTTGGTTTTGTTTCCCTTAGGTTCAACATGGCTGCTATATTCCAGGAAACACCTACACTTGAAGCTTCTTATTCAGAAAATGTTGATGCTAAGCTGTCCTTTCTACCTGAAAGACTGAGAAAGAAACTGCTTCCTTTTCAGGAGAAAGGCATCATATTTGCACTTCAGAGAAGTGGCAGGTAAAATCCTTATTGTATGATATGCTAAAAATAATTATTTTAGGTAAATGTAAATTAATTTTTACAAAGACTGTGCAATACCAGCAGCTCTTAGGTGAGTTACATTACAGAAATTTTTTGTGAACTATAAGATAATGTGATTTAAAATGAGGGGTTGTTTTGTTTTTTCCTTAGAGGATGAAGAAATGTTTAATAATGCATTATGCGAAAGAGGACTGTAGTATCAAAGATCTCGTCATGTAAGAGGAGGTTGATGTCAGTAGGACCATCCTTTTTGTCATGTTAATAGAGAATTCTTAAAATAAGTTAATTCACATTTGTTTCTTTAGTTCTTAATGGCATGGTAGAGCTGTTAAGAGAATGACTAACAGATCTTGATGCATCTGTGTGGTATTCTATTTTAAACTTGGTACAATTCTGGCATGTAATCACGGTGTTCTGGAACTCACTGAGCTGCAACAGCAGAGCAGAAGAAGCCTTGCAGAGTGCTCAGTTAGCAAGTGCAGCAACTGATAGAGCAGGCATTCAACAATTAAGTACCTGATAAATCAGAAAAATAGTTTATGCAGCAGAGGCTGGAAATATTTTGCTGAGTAAGAGCCTGTTGTTGAGTTACAGGGGCAAAGAAGAGGGAAGGGAAATGCTATTTCCACGTTTATACATTTCAGAAAATTTTGGCAATTGCAACATAAAGCCATTAAACTACTGCATGTTGTTCTTTTGGAAAGTAATGACATTTTAGAGGTCTGGCACAAATGAAATTATTTTAGCTTAGGTTTTAAAGAAGGATGAAGTTAGTTTCTGATCATTTCATCATCTTGCTCAGAATAAGAGGCTTAGGGTCTAAGGGGGTTGCTTGCTGACATTTGTGATTTTTTTCGGGAGAAAATAAATGTTTGCAGGAAAAAGGAAATTATTATCATCAGTTCTTGCAATTATATGGAACTTTTGATCGATTAAAATTTCCTCTGAAGATTTTCACTTTAATTCTATTCATTTGGCCTAAAACCTTTGGCAATTGTAACATTGCTGTCTTCAGGGAATGAAGCAAGCCATCTATTTTATGCTGCCAGACTAGGTAGCAGAGTAGGAAGATGAGCCCAGCCATTAACGTGCAAGCCTGAGATTTAAAAAGCTCGATGCTGTATTGTTATTAACTTTCCTGTGACCACTGGTCATATTAGGCATTTCCCTGCTGCACAGTGTGACTGTGAGAATGAACGCATACAGTTTTAATGGATCGCTAAGGCTTTGATAGAATAGACAGCAAAGGCTACGTTAGAGTTGAATTTAATAAATCCAAAGCCCTTGGCTACCATATCTCAGTTGATCTGATTCTAGTAAGGGGAAGTGAGACGTTTATAGTATGCAATTGAGGTGCATTTGTATATACAAATAGCGAAATAATAGAAGGCGTTAAACGTGTATTGTTTCTTTAATGTTAATTAGTGTAGGCTAGTGGATGTATTTGAAAGTAGCATAATCTTCTGCAGCCTATTATATAATACAGAGTTTCCTCAGGAAGCAGCTTAACTGTAGGACTGGATAAATTTTAATCAGATAATTCTTTCTTCTTTTTGTTTGAGAAGTTACAATTGCCTGCAAGAAGTATCTAAAAAGGTTTGGAATACGTAGGCTAATGACTCTCTGTCAAGGAGGGAATGATACTATTTTCATTAGGATTATGGGATTTATGTTGTTTTCTTGAAACCCTTCATTAACAAAAGACTGTTGAGTAATATGGCACTGGCGGTTTTACTGTGGCATGCGTATGAAAGTATTTTCATCATGATGATTGCAAGAAATCTCATTCCTTGGCATAGCAAATCCTATAAGTTAGGTGGGTCAAACTGAGGAATTGTGTGCACACTCTCAGCCAGCCTCTCTATAAAGTAAAATTTATTAAGTCAAACTTTCCTGAGGAGTATTTTTTAAATCTGTCCCTTGCTCAGGCAGATCTAATTTTTCTTCTGTCCCAAAACAGAGAACAGAGTTTGTAGCTGAATTTTCTTATTAGTTTGTCAGCCCTTGGCTCACCCAAGTCTTTCCCTTTTGTGTACTCCATAATGATTTAAGCCTTCTTTCAGTATTCCCAGTGGTATATTTTAGCAGGGTCTGGTACTTTTCTATAAAAGTGTCTTTTCTAGTTTTAAAAATACATAAGCATAGGACTTGAAGTAAGCAGTATGAGCATCTCAGTTCTTCTTTCTTCTCTCCCTCAGGCTGTGCACTCCCTTTGCAGTTATCACTTAATCCATGCTTTGCTGTAGTGGCAGGAAACGGGTGTAGAGTAAGTGCTCTATTGTTGGCTGAAGAGATTCAATTAATATTATCTTAGGTTAGGCAAGCACCCAGTGTGAAAAGCGACTTATTATTAGAACAAACTTTTATTTCTTGCATGGAAGGGGCTGGGAGTAAGCTATTAATTCCCTTGTCTTTTCCCGGAGAATAAAATAAATATGCTGTTGTGATTCGTGCTTTTAATTCGTTAGTAAATGAATCAAATGCTTTTTCAGTAGGTGCTCCAAGGGCGTCGTCTAGACTAACAGACACTGCCTAACACTTTTCTAGGAAATAATAATTCTAGAGCCAACAAGGCAGTGTATAGTTCAACATATGCTAAGATACCTTTTAGCTCACAGACATGCCTTAAAGGTAAATAACTACATGGCTGCTTACTCCTTACTAGAGATTATTCTTCAGAAGTGCACTTGGGAATAGGTGCGTAGGGGTAGAAACAATGTTTGGTCTTTATTTATAACCTCAAACATTAATGTGCAGAAAAGGTGGGTACACATAAATTCTATCCTTGAAAACTATTTTATTTTTATGATTTTCTTTCAGGTGAACTGTAAGTTACTTTTAAAAACAGCATTAATATGCATTTATTTATTTAGATGTGCTTTAAACTGTCTCTTAAATAGAAAGCAACAATCTTATGTCCCTTCCAGGAACATAAACTCTTAGCAATGGGCTTAGGAGGTTGTTAGGGTCAGTTGTGTGTATGCTGTTGGGAGGTGGAGGTCAGCAATTCTCTCTGTCTTTGCTGGTTATTACTCATAGTTTGGGCAGATGTGGACAAATCCCCATTTCCTAAGAGCTCAGGGTAACCTAATCGCAAATGAAAAGGCAAACTGAAAACCTTAAAGTAAAGATGTCATCTTGCTTATTGGGTATAGTAGTTCTGAGCAATAGAGTGTAATTTTCAGGCCTATTTTATTCTTCCATGTAGAATCTATGAAGTATGCAGGAGGAGGCTGACTTGAGAATAAAGGCCTAAACAATGCTGAGAAGTCACCAGCCAATGGTCAGGTGTTAGTGAAGAGGAGGTGGCAGTGTCAAAGCACAATACTCTGGAAAAAGTGGTAGAAGTTTGGGCAAAATATCCAAGATGCAGAGATATATGGGTAAATGGCTTGATTTTACAGATGAGGATTGTATTCAATCTCTTTTGAGCCCTCATCTCTCTTTGGATGTTAATTTTTACTGTTACTGTTCACTAACATAGTACTTGAAAGCTCACAATCTCTTTCTATCATGTATTCTTGTTTTATATCCTATCTTTATAGAAGTGTGTGACGTCTGTCTTGTATTACAAACAATTTGCTCACCTGAATAGACTGTAGAAGTCAGAGGCATGCTATTGTTTGAAAGTTAGCTCTCTTGCTACTGGGTAACATGTACAGACCGTATCACTAAATGCTCTATCAAGTTTTATAATAAAAACTGTCAGCATGTGATTTGCAAACATCATTATTTAGCATTGCTTGCCTTGTTGACAGTGTCTGACAAAGATGCCTTCAGACACACAGATATCTTTTTTTTCTAGAAATGTTGGCAGAACAATTTGTTTAAGCTATCTTGCTTGTGGATGTGAAAGAGGACTTGGAGATATTTACCACTCATGAAATAAGCTTTTCCATTATGATTGTATGCTCAAACCATTTTACTGGGGTAATCTAGTTTCCTGCTGTGTTTTCTTCTCACTTTTTTACATAAGGTTCATGTGCATTAACATTGTAACTTCTATTTTCTGGCAAAAAAAAAGAAGATTTTTTGATATAAATTTATCTAAATATTGAAATGCGTATTGATACATTTACCGGGATCTGTATTTTACTCCGGTGTTGATTTATAGATAATTTTTGCTTTTTAATGGTACCTTTATAAGTTTTAGAGGTAATACGTTAACTTATATTTATATGTTCTGGAGCATGTGATTTTTAGTTTCCCGTACATGCTGGCTTAATGTTGTTTATTGAGTATAGACACAGTAAAAAAGCGGTAAATGACAATGGATGGCAGTAACATGAAACGCAGAGTTCGTACCTGGCATTAAGAGCTATCAGTTTTAATGAAAGTGTATTTGTTGTGTTAGGCAGTCATTTTCTAGAGTAAGAAAAAGTTGTATAGTGTTTAATGTTGTTTTGGATAATAAGCTACAGAGAATCATTATGATAGTGAGCTCATTAGAGAATGAAGTGCAAGTGTCCCCTATTATAGTAACGAGTCAGTTGGCTGCACTTCAGAATAGTACATTTTTTTCTGCTGACTGTGTCTCTGATCTCTAGCAAGCTACACAGGAGAAATGCACAGTTAATTCTTTGTTAATTAAAATAGATTTTTAGCTCAAAGACTTTATCAGTCTTCATAGAAATTAATTTCCCCCCCTCCTCAAAGTCGACCAGAAAAGCGAAAAACAGGCTCAGATCAAAATTTCCTCAAAGCTTACGAACACAGCTGAAAGGTTCTAGCTCCAGTTCATCACTGAGAAGGTGGAGTATATACAGTCTGGTGAGGTTTTAGTAATTGAATCATAGAAATGATAGCTCTTAGGCAGGAAGCAAATAGAAATGTTTAGAATTCCCAGGCACAGTATAGTCCTTTGTAGTGCCAGGAATTTGTGATACAAGTCATATTTAAATTCTTGGGGAAACTTCTACACAGATTTCTTTAACTTTCTAGGATGGCAGTAGGAAGGAGTGATGAGAATGCACAGAAATTGAATCTAGATATCTGTGCATCGCAGTAGACTAGCATTTTTTTCCCCCCCCCTTGAAATTCAAAATTCTCAAGTTCTCAGAAATCCTTATTCTGAAGCTGCTTTGTTGTATCTCATTCAGCCTGCCTGAACATAAAAAACCCACCCTATAGTCTGCATGTCCAGTGCATTGGGCAGGGGTGGGGAGGGGTGGAAATGTGTCTTTTAATAGAATTTTTTAAACCTTGAGGAAGTGGTTAAGCTTTCTTTGTCTAGACTCTGAACTACATAGCCTGAATCGGGTGAATTCTTCTGTATTAGCCATTGAATAGTATGAAGGGTATAATTTCCATTTGAGTTGAGTGTCTAAGGGAGTTACATTTCTAGCTTTTGGAAACTGATACAATAGGAGAAAATATGTTCAGTCTGTGTTTGCTTCCATGCACATTTTAGTTTGTGCTAGAACAGTAGGTCCTTTTCTCTTCCACTTTTGTTTAACTACTTTCCCCTTTAACTTTTTTTTTTTTTTTCCTTCCATTTTTACTGAATTTGGTTCTGGTTTTTATATTGTCTATTGATCTTTCTTTCTCCTTCTGTAAAATGCCTGTTGCTTTCTGTTTTGTATTGCCTTTTAAGTTCCTAGAACTTTTGTTTTACTTTGCTTTTATCTTTACTATTTTTTGATCCAAGATTACTGGTTGATTTGCTTTTTCAGTGTATTTCTTCAGTTTCTTATCTTCGAGAGTTGCTATGAATAAGAACATTTCAGAGAAGAAAATACATTTTTATTCCATTTCCATTTTGAAGCACTAAGCCTAGATGCATGTTTACATATCTGTCATTTGTTTGAAAGGTCATAGGTTGCTGCAAGTCTATGTTGTGATAAAATGCGAGACCAACTGCTTTTTATGATTGTCTAAATTCATCTCTTTTTTTTGGAATCAGCTACATGGTTTAAAGGAACACTTAACAAAAATATTTTATAGGCTATTGTTGGATTGTCCCCCAGTATTATTTCTCAGTATTTCTCTTCTGGGAGATGTGGCATTATTATTTTCAGTTGAATTTTGCTTTTCTGTTTTCTTCTCTGTTATAAGTCCTCACAACACTACAGTCTATTAGTTTACTTAACATCTTAGTTTAACTTAAGCAAATAGCACACAACTTCATTTATGCAGTGAAAACATTAACCATTAATTTCTAAAGGAAGAGCAATGTAACAGAAATGGTTGACATGGAGAGTTCGTAATTTATGGAGCTATAGCAATTTGATAATTATCAGTATATTGTTTTTTTACATCAGTATTTATGGAAAACATTTATAAGAAGAATTTTTCTTCAAGTTTTATTCATATTGGGCCATTTTGTTTTGAATAAGTTGCTGAAAATCTTAGTGAGCATTCTGACTATTTCCTTGTAAGCACATAACAACGATTATCTATCGTTCTTATATGCTGCAGATAAGGATGTAGAACTAGTGTAAGTACCAAACAGAATACCCTTTAATGACTCCAGATGTTGTAATATCACTGTTGTTGTGAGACTGGAGTTAATCTGAATTCTTGTTATTAAACTTGTGACCAATTTGATCTTAAGACGGAGAGTTCAGAATTTGACATAAAGAAGATAAATTTAAAAACAGACAAGATGAAGTTAATCATAGTCTCTTTTGGCAGATCTACTTATTCTCTCTGGTTTTGTCACACTGACTTTGATAGGTGCCAATTAATTAAATTTGCATGTTAGAAAATTAAATTCCATTCACATTTGGTTTTGGGTGGTTTTGTTTTTTTTTTTTTT
>NW_009229255.1:0-3704 GCF_000690835.1 Fulmarus glacialis
CTCACGTACTCGTGCCTCTAGGGTTGAGGTAGGTTTTCCGTCCCACTTCCTCATGTCCTCTCCACGGTCACTCAGGTAAAACCACAGAGTGACCCATGGTGTGTACCCACTATATCCTCTCTCTTGAGCAGAAGAATGGTGACTCCTGATAGCTGAGATACTGGACTGTACAAGTGGAGAAAAAGGCATATCCTTTTTGAGTTGCTGTAACTCCCAGGACAGTTTCTCCAGAGCTGAGACAAGGGACGAAGAGACACTTTCTATGTATTCCCAGAGTTGGCAAACCTCTTCATCCACCATTGGTGCCTTTCCAGGTTAGTATTGCCAATGAGTTGCATACGACGATGGTGCACTCCGTACAAACTTCTGCCACATGGGTTGTGTGCACTTGACTTCATCTGGATCTTTGGGTAATTGCTCGTTGTTCAGGTCATCATAAATCACCTCCAGCCCACCTAATTCCCTCAGGTATCCATGGTGGTCCACTTGCCTGCATGACATATAACATCTTCCTTGAAGGGATACCTTTCCTTCATGCCTGACAGGAGTCGCCTCCAGAGGCTGAGGGCTTGTGCCCCTTTTCCAATTGCCTTGTCAATGCTCCCTTCCCTAGAAAGGGATCTAAGCTGTCTGGCTTCCCTACCCTCTAATTCGAGGCTACTGGCCCCATTATCCCAACATCAGAGCAGCCAGGTGATAATGTGCTCGCCTGGATGATGGCTGAAACCTTTTTGCATATCTCACAGCTCACTCAGGGATAGGGATCGGGTGGTTTCCGTCTCGTTTATGAGTTCTTCCTCTTCCTCCTCCACTCCTAGTGATGGCCCTGCTTTTTCAGCATCCCTTACTGAACGACTTGACTTCCGCTTCCAAGATTTCTTCTTATGTATAGGGGCAGTATGGGAACAATGTGATAACTAAAGAGGAAAAGACAAGTTGCACATAGGAGGCATCTAAGTAAGAAAAAGTTGCATAGGACAGTACAAGCACAAAGGGCTGCAAATTCACAGGGCTTCCTACCAAATACATCAGGATAACTGGAAAGACATGCCTCACCCCCAAATAAGCAGTATCAGGAGCAGATGATATCCTCCTGTGAGTGGGAGGGGAGTGGCAAATAGGATGAAAATATCAGGCACAAGTGAGGAAAATCGTAGAAGAAAGAAGACAAGACACTGCACTTCTGACTGATCCTGTCAGAGCTCGCAAGCCTGATCACCTTGCTCTCACCAGCTAAGGACCATGAACCATAGTCATCAGTGGCATCGGTACATGGCATCAGTGATGTGATATTGTATACACACAGCTAATTCAGAGTATAAGTGTTGAAGACACTTTGTACTTTTTGTTTGTGTTGACACTTTTTTGAAGACAGTTTGATACATTTTGTATCAATATTGATGATTTTTAATGTGCAAGAACTAAGCACTAGCACTAAGTGTGCTGTTAATGAATGAGTTTAGCAGAGGTTTATCTTAAAGTTTAAAGGCAGTCTGACTTACCTGTCTTCTAAGCATTCTCATCAAAGCAATCTTTTTCTTTCTTTCTCTGTGTGTACATACATGCACATATATTTAGTTGCAAAATAATATATAATTGTTCTAGTTTTTTCAATTTATTTTATACTCAGATGAAAAGAGGCAGAGGCATTTTTCGTAACAAAAGAGGAAAACTGAATCTGCATTTTAAATCTCTTTTGATTTACAAGTAGGTGATCATCTGTTATGACACATCATAACATCTGAAATCTTTGCACCTACTATTCCTTAGCTTGCATTTACACTTTATTTCCTCTTGACATGATACAGATTGGTTGTCTCTGGCAAATTGGCTAACTATAGTGTTTAGCTCTTAGTTTGCTGGGTCTTTTGGCTTTCTTATATCAGAAGTCATCAAGTCAGTGCAATTACTCAAGCAAGCACAGTGAGTTGTTCTTGTTTTCTTATGGTGTAAAGGAACATAGATGAAAATGTTCTCCATCTTGGCTCTGAAAAAATTGAATAAACAACTGAGAGACTTGCTCAATTTATTTATGACATATAAGTGAAAACACCTTAGATATTCATGTTCTTTGTTCTTTCTTGGTTGAAAAATGAGTTTTAATATTACTGTTCAGGCGGTGATTCAAGAGACATCACTTTTAACTCAAAATATTAGAACTAGTTTGTAGATTAATGAACCGATTCTGGGTCCTTCATTCCTGATTTGCTGCCCACACATTCAGTATTTCTCTAAAGCCTCACTGTCTTTGTTCCCTTTAAAAATAATTAAAAAAAAAAACCACAAAAAACCAAACCGAAACCAAACCAAAACAAAAAAAAAACCAAACCAAAAGCAAGTTCTTCTTAAAAACAAGAAAAGACTCATCCTCTCCAAGCCACACACTGGGAAATGGTGACAGCCAATACATATGTCTGAATTATTTCCCTTATGACATAGAAAAAGAATCTCACACAAGCTGAGGTCAATTAATTATATCTAGTAATGAAACATCTAGATCAAGGTATATTAAAAAAAAAAAATCTTTATTCATTGTCTAGTAATTTTATTCGTTTTCTGATCTGTAGTTAACTGTTCAGATGGTAAAATCAGGAATAGTCGTAAACTTTGGATTCTTTTCTTGGTCCCTTATTTTTTCATCCACCTCTTTGTCACCCGTAACTCAGCAATTCTTGACTTCTGTTAATTACCAGTCCGCTTGACCTTGATTTTCTTGACACAGTTCTGAAACACAAAGCCAGAAAGAAAGGAGCTGCTTTAGAGACATCTCCTACCATTTTGATGCCAGGACCAGCAATAGATGCCCAGAGCCTGGAGAAGGATCACAGGTCAGCAGGAGAGCCCCGGAAGAGCACAAAGGACCCCCAGCCAGTAAGACAGCTTCATCAGGGGCCCAACTTAAATGCCTCTATGCAAACGCACCTAGCATGGGGAATAAACAAACGGAGTTAAAAAGACGTGCGCATGCCTGCAGGGCTACAATCTTATTAGCATCACAGAGACGTGGTGGGATGGCTCCTATGATTGGAGTGTTGGAATGGAAGGATACAGGCTCTTTAGAAAGGACAGGCAGGGGAGATGAGGAGGGGTTGTCACCCTTTCTGTCAATGACCAGCTGGAGTGCATGGAGCTCCACCTGGGGATGGATGAGGAGCCGACTGAGAGCTTATGGGTCAGGATTAAGGGGAGGGCAGGGACAGGAGACATTATGGTGGGGGTCTGCTACAGGCCACCCGACCAGGAAGACTAGGCAGATGAGGCCCTCTATAGACAGATAGGAGCAGCCTCACTGTCACCCTTTCTGTCAATGACCAGCTGGAGTGCATGGAGCTCCACCTGGGGATGGATGAGGAGCCGACTGAGAGCTTATGGGTCAGGATTAAGGGGAGGGCAGGGACAGGAGACATTATGGTGGGGGTCTGCTACAGGCCACCCGACCAGGAAGACTAGGCAGATGAGGCCCTCTATAGACAGATAGGAGCAGCCTCACATTCACAAGCCCTGATCCTCATGGGGGACTTCAACCTCCCTGTTGGAGGGACAACACGGCAGGGCATAAGCAATCTGGGAGGTCCCTGGAATGTATCGATGATAACTTCCTTCTCTAAGTGGTAGAGGAGCCAACGAGGAGAGGTGCTATGCTGGACCTTGTTCTCACCAACAAGCAGGGGCTGGTGGAGAATGTGAAGCTCAAGGGCAGCCTT
>NW_009229255.1:3800-4265 GCF_000690835.1 Fulmarus glacialis
TGGGCTGGTTGGGGATCTTCTTGGTAGAGTACCATGGGATAAAGCCCTGGAGGGAAAAGGGGCCCAAGAAAGATGGTTAATATTCAGGGCTCACCTCCTCCAAACTCAGGAGCAATGCATCCCAACAAAGAGGAAGTCAGGCAAAAACACCAGGAGGCCTGCATGGATGAACAAGGAGCTGCTGGACACACTCAAACACAAAAAGGAAGCCTACAGAGGGTGGGAACAAGGACAGGTAGCCTGGGAGGAAGACAGAGAAATTGTCCGAGCAGCCAGGGATGAGGTTAGGAAAGCTAAAGCCCTGATAGAATTAAATCTGGCCAGAGATGTCAAGGGCAACAAGAAAAGCTTCTACAGGTACATCAGGGGTAAAAGGAAGACTAGGGAAAATGTGGTCCCACTCCAGAATGAAATGGGAGACCTGATTACTCAGGAAATGGAGAAGGCTGAGGTACTCCATGACTT
>NW_009229256.1:0-354 GCF_000690835.1 Fulmarus glacialis
GGGGGGGGAGAGTCAGCCACCCAAAAAGAAAACCCAGCTTCGAGCCGTCACCCTCCGCCACGAAAGAAGAGAGGGGGGATCGAGACTAAGAGAAAAAAGAAGAAGAAGAAAAAAAAGGATCTCGGCTTGTCCAACCCTTCTGCGGCAACAGGAGCAGACAGCGAACCCGGTGGATTTTTTTTTTTTCTTCCCTTCTTCGGCGTTTCTTTTCCGGCGCAAGGACTTCCACTCAGGAAAAAAACCCAAACCTGCAGAGACCGAACACAAAAAAAGCAAGACTAATAATGAACAATCCTGTTAATCCGCTGTCCCGAGGGCTGGGGATGTGCCCCGGCTCGGGAAGTTGTAGGCTGT
>NW_009229256.1:623-1076 GCF_000690835.1 Fulmarus glacialis
GAGGAGTGGAGTGGATGAATATACCGATGAGAGATCCAGTAATCCCTGGGACAAACATGGCTTATCATCCTTTTTTACCTCACCGGGCACCGGACTTTGCCATGAGCGCTGTGTTGGGACACCAGCCTCCCTTCTTCCCGGCTCTGGCTTTGCCTCCCAACGGGGCTGCCGCCCTCTCCCTTCCCGGGGCTCTGGCCAAGCCCATCATGGATCAGTTAGTGGGGGCTGCAGAGACTGGTATCCCCTTTTCTTCCCTGGGTCACCAGGCAGCAGCCCATCTGAGGCCTTTAAAAACTCTGGAGCCAGAAGAAGAGGTGGAAGACGACCCGAAAGTGCATCTGGAAGCCAAAGAGCTTTGGGAACAATTCCATAAAAGAGGCACGGAGATGGTGATTACCAAATCGGGAAGGTAGGTCTGGGTCGGGGGTTTGTGCCTTCTTTCCCCCCCCCTCT
>NW_009229256.1:1399-2949 GCF_000690835.1 Fulmarus glacialis
ACTTTCTGGAGAAGGCTGGTAGCAGAAAGAAAACAATTCGAGGTTGGAAAAGGAGCCGGCCTGATTTCAGCCTCGCTACACGTAGTTTTTCTTCCTTAAGAAAGAGAAGGGGGAATAAAGGAAAAATTCTTTGGAGCGGCGTATCGCTGCTGCTGGGGCAGGAGCTGCAGGAGGGCAGATAGGCTCAGCTTATCAGTTGCTTCGCTTGTGCCTGTCTCTCTGCTGGGATCTAGGCGTGTATTTGTGCTGACTAATTATATCTGGAAACGCACAAAAAGCTGACAAAAATACCCGGCGGTCCTGCAGCCGCTGCTGTAGTGCCAGGGAAGGTTTTGCAGCTCCGCGCTGCCTGTCCCTGTATTTATACAACCTTCACGTGGGAATGAATGAACGTACACGGCGCGTCCACGCTCGGCGTTTCTGCTTTTTATGGGTTTACCCATCTGAAATCCCTCTCTATATTCGCTACTCATTGACATCTGTGCTCTTTTACAACTCTACCTATTGCTGTGATGACACGTAGGGAGAAAACCCCCTTCGCACCCCGGTGTTTTTCTAAGGGACTCTTAGAAACCTCCCAAACAATTCGCCTGTAATTTGCCAGGGGAATTACTCGAGGAAGCCACTCCTGAAAAGTCTTCTTAGATGGCCTTCAGCTGCCTTGCTGGAGCTTCACCTACTTGCAGAGCACCAGTTGCAGGCTACAGGCTCAGGGAAAAAAAAAAAACAAACCCAAATAAGAGCAGCAAGGAGGAAAAAAAAAAATCCCTTCGCCCATTTTACTGCTTTCCCGAAGTTTTCTCTGTTAATTGTGGTCAAAAGTTTTTGCGCGAAAGCCTCGGCGAGCATTAAGCGCTCTTACATGTTGCAAAGTCATGTGTTTCCTTTTAAGTTGAGATTGCTGAATGCCAACCGCTCGATATAATAAACAGCAAATTTGTGGTATCCTGTTGCAGTTTCGAGCTGGACGCAGGAGCGGAGGGGAGCGGGGTTTGCAGAGAGCCCTCTGCGCGAACGGGTGATCACCGGGAGGCTGTAGCGCTGGGAAAGCCACGGCAGCCACCCTGCCCTCACTGTGGGGTTTTTTCTCCTCCTCCGCAAAGTGAAAAACTCCCCTCTCCGCTCTTCGTCAGTGCACTGGGTTATAATAATGCGGAATATTTATTTTATCGGGGTGCGATCTGTTCCCATTCCTTTGTTTAGCAGGCAAAAAGGAAAATAATGAGAGATCTGAGAGCCCCAAATGAGGCTGTGCTGTTTAGGAATGGCAGAGGGTAGGCGCCTGCTGATTTCTAGGGAACGCGTTCCTCTCCCCTCCGCCTCCCATCCCAGGGACCATTTTCTCCTGAAACTTTTAAGCGTTTGAGAAACCTTTTCGCTGGGGGCGGGGGGAAGCCCTTTTGCGGGGGGGGACACGACTTTTCTGCTTCTGAGAGCTGGAGCGATTGCTTGGTGGACGCGCTACCGAGATTCAGGAGTTTATTTAAACGCTGTAATTAATTTTATTTTATTTTCGTCTTGTCTTTTCTTTATACACCCCCCACCCCCCT
>NW_009229257.1:0-1349 GCF_000690835.1 Fulmarus glacialis
GCGGGTGTGGGTTGATGCCAGTCACGGCTGATAAACAGGAGCAGTCGGTACGGAGAGTTGGGTGCTGCGGGTGGGCTGGGCTCCCCAGGGAGCTGCTGCCCCCCCAGGACTGCCCCAGACCTGGGGGTACCCAGCCCACGGTGCCCCGAGCTCCCCAGCATCCCGAGGAGAGGCTCCCTGGGGCTGTGCCAGCGGCTGGCTGTCCCTGCTCTCCCGTGGCAGAGAGCTTCTAGGGGGGCTGTGCTGCACCCCAAGGCGCGGAGCCCCCCACCCTGCTGTGCCCCCGGCTGCGGTGAGGGGCTCGGCCACAAGGACTGGCTTGGTGAGGCTGGAGAGAGAATAAATTAGCCAAGAAAGCAGCCAGCCCTCACCGGGCAAGGTTCAGAGCTGGTTCATAGACACAGATCTCATTTCTGTTTCTTCTGGACATTATTTTATATTATATTTGATGTTAAACTGGAATATCTAAATAGAACCAAATTGGATTAACAAGCAACGAATTATCATACACTTTGACTGTTAAGCTCACAAAGACAAGAACAAATAAATTGGAGGGATCAAAGGCCTGAAACCACAGAGCAAAAATATATAGAATACATTTCCGTTTAAAGCCCGGCTCTGCAAACACAAAGTATTGCGGGCAGGGCAGGGAAAGGGGGAGCGAAGGTGCCTGTCCTGTCTTTCCGTTGGTCCCGGATCCGGGCTCCGCTCCCATGTCGTGGTGCCGGTGGGGAAAGGCGTGGGACCGGCTGCCTCCGCAGCCTGCGGCCACCCGCGCCCCTGGGGCAGAAACCGGAGCCCAACCTCCCCGGCAGCCCCAGCGGGCCTTCCACTTGTTTAACTTGCATCTGTTCTTTGTTTTGTGGTGTTGTCCTTTTCTTTTCAATGTGATGTAACCGAGCGTCCCCAAAGAGCCATCAGAGAACAAACACGGGCAGGTGTACAATTATAGAGCTCACCTCCGCTGCCGCGCGGAGCTCCCTCCTCGGTGACGGGAACGGGCTGCGGCGGGAGGGATGGCTCTTTGGGGACAAACTCTAGGCTTTAGGGTAGACATCATGCCGTTGGTGGGGCAGGTTCTGGGGGGACGTGGTTGGTAGCTGCTGTGCTGTGGCGTGATCAGTCGTTGCAACCCAGCCTTTTAAAAAAAAAAAACAACCACCCACCAAAGCAGCACTGTAGTACTGCTGTAGAACACCCTGCCGTGGCACTTTCCATTAATACAGATAAAAAATTGAGACATGTGGCAAACAATATTAACCCCGTCACTGATCAAGCTTAAAAGCTTTTCCCAAGAAAAATTGTCTCTGGATTGCAGTTAAATAATGGGCGGGGGGATTGCTGCCTGC
>NW_009229258.1:0-1082 GCF_000690835.1 Fulmarus glacialis
CCGCGGCTTCAGCCGGGGAGCAGCGTCCGGCCGGCCGGGCCGGGGCCGGGAGGTGGACCAGCCGTGTTTCCTATGGAAACCCCACCTACAGGAAAAGGGAGGACCGGGCTGGTACAATGCCTCGGCGGGGTGGGGGCAAACCTGTAGGGACCATCACCACTGCCTGCTGTCACCTCCAAAATGCGTTTTACAGAAGGTGCAATTCCTGCAGACAGTCCCTAACCCACCTGCAAAGCCTCAGGCGTGCTTCAGGAAGATGTCTGCAAGGACCAGTGGTGATGATGGACTTCTGCTCTTGCATTCCCCCAAAGGCTTGTTCCCCGCTCTGTTGGATTTCGGACTTACTCTGATTTATTTTCACTTTGTCTAAATCCATCACGTAATCCCTGCTCCTTGCTCTGCCTTTTGCTGCCGGTTTGAGGGCGATGCGCCCATGTCACCTTTTCCAAAGTACGGCTTTTGATTATGTCATTGCTTCATTTTCATCTGGACACACCAAAACGAGCTAATGAATCACTGGGAGAGTTGCCATGTCAAACACAGGCAGGTGGGCACAAGGGAAGAAAGGAGGCTCTGGCAGACGTGAGCTGTGTCCTGTCAGGCCTCTCCCCATCCCCTACGTCCGTCTGTCCTGGCCGGCTCCCCCCGACTTGGCACATGCTCTATCCCCAGCTCAGCTCCCGCTTTGATTTCTCCAGCATCGCTCCTCACCCAGCACTGATTTTGCACCACCAAATCCCTTCTTTGCCTTATTTCAGTATCTTACCCCCAGCCCCCGCCTTCAGGCAGCCCGCGTGAGGCTGCACAGCCGAACCACCCGCTCGCCGGCCAGCTGTGCACACGCGTGTGCACGCATAGGTAGCACAGCCCAAAGATGTTCCATGTGTTCCTCCGAAGCAGGCAGGGGAGCGGGCAGCTGGCTGCCTGCAGAGCCCAGTTACCCCAAGCTTGGGTCTCAAGGCGGTTGAAGGCATTCAGGACAGGGAAGGTCACTGCAGAAGTTTCCTTGGCCATTACGGAGAGCAGAGCATCCTCGTGGTATGGTTTGAGTCCCACCAGCCACACCCTCTTTATCTTGGCCC
>NW_009229258.1:1111-1601 GCF_000690835.1 Fulmarus glacialis
TCGTGTGAGCCCGCGCGCCCGCGTTGCCCCTCTCCTCCGGCCTTCCCAGCCTTGCTGGGCACCCCCATACCTCCATCCTATTCCCATCCCTCCCCTCACAGCCCTGATTTTTCCCAACTGAGGGTCCCCATTGCCTGTCTCTCCTCCCAGTTCCTGGCTCTTATCACTTGTCTTCTGTCATGGTAAATTTTAACACCACAGTGAACAGCAAAAGCAAAACCACCCCCGTGCCGGCCAGCCGTTTTGCCCCGGGGGGGTTAGTGCCACGGCTCAGCACGCTGGGAGGAAGGGCCGGTGCAGCTTGGCCATGGCGGGGGGTGGCAGGAGACCCGGTGCTATTAGGAATAGCTCCAGGTGACCTTTGCCAGGTCATTTCCCTGCTTTGTGCTCCCGCTTCCTCCTCAGCTGAGCGAAGCCAGCCCGCGGGCTCTCCCGGAGGGATGCTCTCCCGCTCGCCGGCTGCCCGCGGGGCTGCGGGTGGAGAAGCGGA
>NW_009229258.1:1628-8229 GCF_000690835.1 Fulmarus glacialis
GGGGTGGGAAGGCTGCTTCCTTCTGGGGGGAGTCTCATCGTTCCACCTCCCCTTTTTTATGCTTTTCCTTTTCAGAGATGGAGAGGAACAGAAGAACCGCACTGAAATATCACCAAGGAAAGGAAATAAATAGTATGCCCGAGAACTGTGGGGGTTCCCCAAGGAGCCCTGCAAGATGTATCCCTCTCCCCATCGCTTCCCAAGCCATCTGCAGAACAAGCCAAGCTCACCAAGTGCCCCACGTTTAACCCACCACTGATGTGCCAGGAGATATATTTCCCCGACACCAGCACCCACATGTGCTGGACCCCAGCGGGTGCAGCCCCCGCCCCACCAGCTGGAGGGAGGACACTGCTTTAGGCTGCTGCAGCCCCAAACCACTCCTTTTTCTCCCCAAAGGCAGCGGGGCAGATGGGATTTTGAGCACCAGTTTGCTCAGCCACCATAGGGAAAGGCTGATGTGATAGTCCCGGTGCTGGGAGGAGAAGTTACTGTCACTGAGACGAGGGCTGTGACCCCCTCCTGAGCACTGTCCCCCCCACACACACACCAGCTGTGCTGTCCCCAGTCCGGCTGTACAGATACCAGCACTGGAAACCAATCTGGACTGCCGGGGAGAAAAGGAGCTGGAGGAGCTAATGCATTAATTATTACAAAGCTTCAGGAATAAATCCCTATAGACTAGACCCGTGACCCCGAGCCATCAGGACACGAGCAGTTTGCAGGGAGGATGGCTGCAGGACGCTGCAAAAGCATTGCTGAGGTGCAAACCACGCCGACCGCATCTTGGTGGAAGATGGGCAGAGTAATGCTAACAAAGAAAATAGAACAGAAAAATGGGGTTGAGCTGAGACTTGCCAGAAGCACAGACAGTAAAATAAAATCTGGTGCTAAAAACAAGACACGTCTCCTCCCGTTCCCTGTTCACACACAGTCAGGTTTCCAACACGCAGGTGCTTCAAGACCTCCACAGACAACGTTGTCTCTATGAACATAAAATTTCCCCCCTAGGAGGTTGGCTGCACCTGAAACCTTTCATTTAAAGCTCAGAAAGAGTATCAGTTGTATTCAACTATTGCAGCAGTATCCGTCAGCTTCTGCGTGACACTATTAGTGCCCAAAGCAGAAGTAAATGCTGTTTGCTGGTGTGAAAATCTGGCTCCTCTGAAGCTCAACTGCTCTCCAGGCTCCAGAGCAAGACACGGACACGGGGGACACCTCAACCTCCCAGGGGTGCAGAGCCGTACTCGAGGCACCACACACTCGCCATCCATCACATGGCAGAGAGCAGCCCAACCATGTTATTTTGAGCTCCACTGCACAGCTGGAGGTCTTCAAATTTTGTTTGTCACTTTGGGTTGGCTTGGTGTTAGCTGGGAACCACAAGCTGTGCTGCACTTCACCAGCGGGGTGCATAGGGCAACGTAAAAATGAGAAGGAAAGAGAAACTTTTTTCAAATCCAATAATGAAAAACAACATCAAAAGGAGAAGAGTTCAAAATGAGCACGACTAAAGACGTACCAAGATTTGGCCTCATTAGGATGCTCAGGTCTCATTATGTCCTGTGGACCATTCAGGGAAGTGGGACTTGGTCTCATCTCTGCTCTACAGCTGCTCCACAGGGTGTGAAATGGTGTCTGAGGGTCCGGACACAGAGGCCATAGGCGACAGGATGCACCCCGGGGTGGGATGCTCTCGCCCAGGCTCAGCTCCGTACCTCAGAGCACCGTCCTCAGCAGGAGGACGGCTGCAAATCTAGGTGGAGCAAGTAAAAGCATGGCTGCTTCTCACTAGCTGGTACCCTTACACCAGGGATCAGGCTTTTTTTCCTCAACTGTCCCAATTTTCAGCCCTTCAAAGACAGGCTTTGCTTCTCTAGAAGTGTCCCTCCCTTTTCAGCAGAAAAAATATGTTTTCTTAATCCATCTCTGTGCATTAAATGTTTTAGGAGCTGGGTGCAGATGCACAAGGTGGCCCAGGACCTGCCCCATCCTCAGGGACTGGGGAGGCTCTTGGGGGACTTTTCTCGGGAGGAAGGAGACGGTTCACCCTCTCACACCAAACAGCAAGTTTGCAAGAGGTGGATGGACCTTCTCCCAGGAGGCCCTGGCTCTCCCTGTGCTCACCTTCTCCGTAAAACCAGAAGGTGACACGGGCTGAAAGTGACCTCCACATGCCACCTGGTCCAGCCTCCAACCCCAATCGGGTCCCTTTTGGGCTGGGTTGCTCAGGACCTCACCCTTCATCACAGCGAAGACTCCTCTGCATCTCCTTGCAACCTCCTCCAGCAATGCCCTCCTTGCACCGGGGAGCCCAAACCCAGGCGCATCCCTCCAAACACAAGCTTACCCCGCCTGTGCTCTCACCGGTGCTGGAGAGAGGCAGGAGATACCACCGCCCCAGCTCGCTGCCTGCACCCCTGCCTGCACCCCTGCCTGCACAGCGTGCAGTTGGCTGCCTCCACCACAAGAGCCCACTGCTGCTCCGCGCTCGGCTCTGCCGCAGTCCCCCGGCCCCCCCCAGCACCCGGGCCCATGGGCAGCCAGGGGCAGAGAAGCCACCAAGCTCTCAGCAAGCAGCAAACCTCCAAAGAGAGGGTCTCCGACCACCCTCGCCCCAATGCAGAGGTCCCGGAGGGGCTCAGCTGGCTCCCAGCCCTGCAGGGAGGCACTGGGTGATGCTGCCGCTCCCCTCCATCCTCAGCTGGGGCTCGGGATGCCTCCCTCAATTTTGCACAGTTTTAGGCAAACCTGCAGCATCATGAGCAGAGTTTCCTGCAACCCCAGCTGTAAAACCCCTGCTAAACGCTCCTGGGAGCTCTGTGTCTGTGCAGGGGTTATATAGGTGCCTCCCCCCTGCAGGAGGTGAACACCCTAATTAGGAGGGAAATAGAAGGAGGGGCAGGCGATCCCTAATCAGGACAGAGTTAATAGGTGATGCAGCAGCTTTTAAAAGCTTCCTAAGGCAGCAATCTGGCTTTGGGAAAAGCAACTAACTGCAAAGTCTCTGCCAGCTCCTGCTTGCTGTGCTCCAGGAGCTCCCCTGCGCAGAGGGTATGATAAGGAGAGTTATTGTTGCTCTGCGTTCATAAAAAGATTATTGTTAAGGAGGGGAAGAAAGTTGTAAGTGAAATAAATTGGAACAAGCTCAGTGTTTGAACAGAGAGTAATAATGTTATGATAATTTGCATGCACAGCCTCTGCCACTCGAGAACCCTAATGTATTTTATAAAGTCTTGCAATACAAAGAGCAATCCTATAAGCGGATAGCAGTAGAGCTGGCCAAATATAACAGAGAGGAATCTGTAAAAATGACATTTTATCGTGTAGGAGAAAGTAACGAGAAGCAGAGCTGAGATGTAACCCTTGGTGTCCTTCTGGAGGAGCAAGCTGGCAAAAGATTGTCGCTTGCTTATATGATCTAGTTTGCTATTATGAGTCTTACAGTATTTTTTTTTTCCTGTGTTTCAAAAGGTTATATCTAAATATCTGTTTGCAAATAGAATGCATGGAAAAAATCCTGAAGGCCAGAATTTCAATACTAGATCTTTCCAGAAAAGGTCATATAGAAGAAGGGGCTGCTGAGAGCTCCTGGACTGGGCTGGAAGGATCAGAGCACAGGACAAATATGGGGGAAACTGGAGCCCCATCAGCACCACCGTTCACTGCCAGTTTTATTTGCTTTTAGCTTGACAACCTGAAATACCTGAACAACAGCAAAGCGTTTTGCAACGGTGGGGTTTCCCCAGCTCCTCCAGTGTGTAAGTGATAGATCTAGGCCACAGCACGCTGAAACATAAATCAGACCTTTACGAGTCCCCAGCGGCTGCAAATCAATGAGTTCTAGCAATAATTACCCATTTTATCTTTCTCTTCATTAATAGTTAGACATTTTTAATCTTTTCTTTGCAAACACGATGTTTCCCTGCTACGGTTGTCCTTCAGCGGGAGCTGCCACGAAAGCTCCTTTCTCCGATTAAAGTCTGTGCCTTGAACCTCGCTGCTCCCCGATCTGAAACGACACAACCACGAAAGCCGGGTGACGACTCCGCCGATTCACCCTGGAGGGGTGACACCATCTCAGCCCATGTCCTCCAGACACGGTGTAGCCAGCCTGGGTACCACAACGCAGTGACGGTTGTAAGGGCTGTTCTTAAGCTCTGAGACCGAGCCCTCGCCATGGATTATCACAACCTACGGCCATCGCTTAAAGAGGTGTCCCTGGAAGGCGGTTAGCTCTTCAGGTGGTGCTGCTAATTAGGGATGTATAAATTAAAAAATAAGCCCTGTGTTGACACACAAAGGGAGGTGGGACTCTCAGTGATTTTCAGTTGAAATGATCGACCTTATCTCCTCTAACACAGGCGTGGGAGAGCTGATAATGCACTATCACCTCTGGAAAACAAAAGGGGGAAAATACCAAAACAGAAAACCACCCCCTCAAAAAGAAGTAATATAAATTACATTTATTGTAAAGACGAAAATTTTCCAGCAAGTCCAACCACTACTTAGCTTTAAAGTAAGTGAGAGGAAGGACCAGAAATACCTCCAGCACCCAGAGGAACAGGTAAAAGGCCCCGTTTCTTGTCCAACAGTGCAGAGAGGGATCTGTGCCGGGGATGCGGCTTAGGACGGACACGGATCTGGCTTTTCTGTCCTGGGGTGGGGAGGGGAGAGGCGGGAACCGTATTTTGACTTCTGGGACTATTCAGCAGAATAAATCTTTGAGGGTAATCCCAGAGGCTGCGCTCCCTCCCCAGGGACTGTCCTCCGAGCCCACGCACTGAAGACAGGCTTTGATGTCCAGTTTCCACCAAGTGAGGAGAAACCGAGACCAATTTCTTGTCGGAAGAGATGCCCAGTGCCTCCAGCAGCAGAAAGACTCCCAGGGCTGACCAGGTCACCACGGTCTGCTACCACCAGGAGCCTTATGGGGCTCAGGATGTTCCACCTCTCCATCTGCTCCCTCTGTGCCACCTCAGTGAGCTTCTGCCCAAGGTGACTGAGCCACATCAACATCCATCCCACCGTGGTTGGCTACGCTGACCCCACCATAGCTCCCTCCTCAGCTGGGACGTGTCCTGCTGCTTCCAACACTGAAATCACCCGAGTCTCCAGGTCCCTGAGCAGAGCTTCCCTTGGCACAGTGACACAGACAGAGATGGGGACAATGAAGATGACCACAATGAAGATAACCTCAGGTCTCCCCATCCCTGCCATTGTGCACAGAGATGCTGCAGGCTCTGCCCAGAGATGCACGCGTTTCTCCACCGGTACCAACATCTCGAGATGTTCAGCCAACTGCAAGGGGTGGCTGATGTGCCGTTATCACCCCTCCTGCCTCTGCCGTGTCACCTCTCTTCTCTCACCCACCTCCACTGGGGGACCGGACACGTTGTCCTCTGCCGCTGGCTCCACTGCTGAAACACCAGCACGGGTCCAGGTGCTGCCTCCTCTCCTCCGGCTGTTAGCCACGACGGGCTGAGCCCGCTGCCGGGGCTGGCAGGAGGGAGGACAGTGTTTCAGCCCTCCGACGGAGGAAACGGGGCTGTGGCATGGAGGAAAAGAGGGGCTGGAGGCTTTTCTGTGCCATATAGACGGCATAATGAGGACACTGTGCATGTGGAAACATCTTTAACCTGGAAAGCAATTCCAGATGAGGTAACTTCCAGCTCCTGTCGAGGGGCCGAGCATACACCCAGAGCTCCCCAGCTGGGGCAAGGACCAAGACAGCTCTCCTGGCCGCTCCCAGGCAGTGTGGGACAGGTAAAACCAGGGTGAGAAAAACCAGAAGAAATGCTAACGCTGTCCCAAGTAGGCTGACCTAGCCCCAGAGCCTGGGCTGGGGACCCAGCTCTTGCCTGGGGACAGTGGCACCCCCCGAGCTGGACTTTTGGGGGCTGATGATGGGTCATTTGAAATGACGATGGGTCACTGCAGTGACACTCAACCTCCTGGCTGAGCCTACCTGGGGAAAGACACAATCCTGGGGAGCTACAACCTCCGCGTGCGGGAACTGGTGAGTCTCGGGCTAAGCTAACATCCCAGTCGCTATTTTTCCAGTGGGACATGGTCCCTTGAGTCCTGCCCAGGTGGCCCACAGCCTCGTCACAGGTACGTGATCTCGATGACATTGGGCTCAGCGCTCCCGCAGGGAAGGTGATGCTTGCAGGAGCACTGGCAGCTCATGCCGGCCGCATCCACTGGCAGAGCTGGGCAGGCAGCTTCTTCTGGGAGCCCAGCTTCTTCCAGTCCATGAGGTGCACCCCATTGTCCAGGTCCTGTGGCATGGGCTCGTGGTAGAGGGTGATCTGGATGGTGCGGAGCTGAGGGCCGTAATGCACCACGATGATGATGAAGACAGCCAAGAGGACGAAGATGAGGACGATCACTGAGATCATGGGCAGGGCATCTGATTTCTTCGTCACGCTCCTGACAATGGAGACGGGAGTGAAGGCGGCCGTGTCCTGGAGCTCGGGCTGTCTCAGTTGGCTGCCGGGCGTGGAGGTGTTCATGGCTGAGCAGGCTGACCTGGGACAGAGAAACACGGGGTGGAAAGGGGTGACCACGGAGCAGAGACCGTCCGACGTCCTCACCTCCT
>NW_009229259.1:0-207 GCF_000690835.1 Fulmarus glacialis
TTCTTGCTTTTTCTTTTCTTCATGGCCCTCCTGCGTGCCCCCGGCACCTCCCGCGATGCCGAGGGATGCAGAGAGAGGTGACATGCCAGGGTCCCTTCTCCCGTGGGGACGGGGACACGCCGTGGGCTGGGGATGGAGCGGCGGCGGCTTTCTGGCGAGGAAAGAGGACGACCGGTATTGCACGGGGGCGATGGCAGGAGCCCACCG
>NW_009229259.1:610-838 GCF_000690835.1 Fulmarus glacialis
TAGGCGGCGCCTAGTTCTGGTGCCGCTTCATGTGGAGAGCCAGATGGTCGGAGCGGGAGAAGCACCGGCCGCAGGCTAGGCACTTGAAGGGCTTGGCACCCGTGTGCTTGCGGAAGTGCCGGGTCAGCTCGTCGGAGCGGGCGAACTTCCAGGTGCAGCCTTCCCAGGTGCATTTGTAGGGCTTCTCGCCTGCACGAGGGGAGCAGAGAGGGGTCAGCACCACAAAAA
>NW_009229260.1:0-50570 GCF_000690835.1 Fulmarus glacialis
AGGGTGGGGGTGGTGGGGGAAAGACAGTCTAAACACACTACCTAACTCCAGGCTAAACATGGGCTACATAGGGGATTCTTTCATTTGCAACTGCGGGCACATTTGGGCCAGGCCTGCAACTGTTGACTCCTCCCCAGCAACTGCCCGGCACAGCCCGGGTGCTCCCACCATGGGGACTGGGAGGAAGGAGTCCAGCTGCGCCTGCCTGTAACCCTGAGAGACCACCACCAGCAGGGCAGCACACCCAGACACCCCGCAAAGGCACAAAACTACACGGTGTTTTAAGAGCTTGCATACCTACAGAAAGCAAAAGCACACATGGGTAAAGTAAAAAAAAAGTTATAAACTGACCACTGTCCTCATTTTCTGTATCCTTTCATACAATCTCATCCCCGTGCTCATTTTCTATTTTTTCTTGAAGTATCATTGCTGGATTAATTCACTGAGTTCGAAGTTACAGCTCTGTTTTTCGTAATTAAATTTCTAAATCATTCTTTTTGGTTTACATGAGTACTTGAGAGACATTTGCATTTGGGGGTAAGGGGTAAGCTTTTCACTAGTCATAGAAGCAATTCTCATTCTTTTTTAATATTAAATCTTACTTATATTTTATTTTCAGTATATTCTTGCTCAAAAACAATATATTAGTTCAGAGTTGGCATATCTGAAAATCAACTATAACTCATAGTACTACACATCTTACGCTTCATCTTAGGAAAATTCCTCACGCACTGAGACAATTTGTAGAATTTGTAGCAATGTCTAATTTAAAGCAAATAACTTTACAGAGGCCTACATGCATAAAGCCACCTGAATTTGAGCAGCACTGTCATGCTGCCTGAGTTTGGGATTTTTAGTACCCCTTTGTCACAACCGTTAACTGCAGCTTTAGTATTCTGCCCTTAACACTAGTGTTTACACATCAGACTTTTGTAGGTTAAACTTGCACAGGAAGATGTATAAGATAACAAGGACCTGTAAGCAGTTAAACTAAGTAGTCTTAAGACTTTTTTTCTTTTTTTTTTTTACGTAAAAAGATACTTAGATTTATGTCTTCACCTACAGTTCTTCACTGCTATACAAGAATTTTCTGACATAATAGACAGTCCATGATTTCCTCTCCACCTGCAGAAATTATGCTGCATTTCTTTCTTAAGATTGCTTCCTTTCACCAGGAGCGGTCCTGCAGCTACATCTATGATGCCAGCGTAGAAGTGAGTTCCCTATTCTGGCTCAGTTTTTCAAGTGATAAATTTTCTTCACTGACCCAATTGCAGAAACAAAATTTCAACATCAGCCAGCACTTTATGCTGTCCTTACTGCTATCTTTAGACCTATATTTAACCAACTATACTTTGAGGTCTTAAGATGCTAGTGGGGATTCAGATTCTTTCTACATCCTTTAAGTGAACAGAAGCCTGTAACTTGAAACAAGTAATCCAAAAATTCTGAGGTAAGTCCTACAAGGGCACCTGAAACACTTTAGGACCCTGAAAGACCAAGCAGCTCCTGTTGGCTCTGTGTAACTTGGATGCTGGCTCCAAATACAGAATGGATCAGACTGGAAGGAACCTTGGGAGGCCCACAGTACAATCTCCTGCTCAAAGCACGACCAGCTCCAAGGTCAGACCAGGTTACTCGGGGTTTAATTCAGTTAGGTCTTGGAAACCTCCAAGCGCCATATTCCACACCCTCTCTGGGCTATCTTTTCCAGTTCTCAATTACCCTTACAGTGAAAACCTGCCACGTTTCAGTTCATGACTATTGTCCCTTGTTCCTCCCACCACGTGCATAAAAAGCCCGACTTCTTCTCAGTTCCCTCCTTCTAGGTATCAGAAAGTTACTATTAGGTCCCCTGAAGCCTTCTTGTCTCTAGGTTGAACAAGCCCAGTTACCTCAGCCCTTCCCTCACACGGCAACGGCTCCAACCCAACAGTGTTGGTGGCTCACCAGCTGGACCTGCTCAAGTTTACCAACATTTGTTTTGAACTGGCCCAAAACTTAACACAATATTCCAGATACTGAGTACAGGGTGAAAATTCATCATCTCAATCTACTAGCTATGTTCCTGTTAACATAGCCCAGAATGCTGTTACTCTTCCTCACTGCCAGAGCACACTGCTGGCTCATGTTTAGCCTACTGTCCACCAGGACAGTCACGGCCTTCTATGTAGAGCTGCTATCAACCACCCAGTCCCCAGATTGTATCAATGCAGGGAGTTAATCCATTCCATGCGCAGGACTTCGCATTTGTCCTTGTTGGATTTCATGAGGTCAGCGCATAACTCTACCCTGTCTAGGCCCCTCTGAATGGCAGCCTACCCTCAAGCATACGGACTACACTCCCCAGTCTGGTGACACCCACAAACTTAATGAGGGTACACCGTCTCCTCCTCCAGGTCACTGATCAAGATGTGAGACTGCACAGGGCTCAGAATAGAGGAACTCCACTTGTAACAGGTACAGAATGAATCATTAACCACTACCCTCCGAGCTTGAAGATTCAGGCAGTTTTTCACTCAACAAGCAGTCCACCTATGTAGATCACAGTGTCCCAACCTGCATACAAGGTTGTTGCTGTGGGAAGACCACGCCAAAAGCCTTGCTGAAATCAAAGCAGATCATATCCACTGCTCTCTGCCTTATTCACAGACCCAGTCATTCCATCACAGGGGGTGACTGGGTTGGTCAGACATCATTTACCTTTGATAAACCCATGACGGCTATTTCCAATCAACAGCAGCGCCTTCACATGCCCACAACTGACTTCCAAATGGACTTGGTTCATGATTTTTCCATGGACCAAAGTGAAGTTGACCAGCTTGTAGTTCCCTGAATAATGCTTCTTGCCCTTCCTGAAGACAGGTGGAGCATTTGCTGTTCTCCAATCATTGAGAAACTCCTCCAATCTCTATGTCCTTCCAAAGATGATAGAGTGTGGCTATTCTAATGTCAAGCAGATCTCTCAGCACTCTCAGCTGCATCCCACCTGGTCCCATGGACTTTGCATAGGTCAGTACTTCAAGAGCTCCCTGACTTGAGCCTTTTCCACTACTGGTTGTTCCTCTCCTCCCCAAATCTTGTCTATACGTACAAAGACCTGGTAGATCTTCTTGATGGAAAAGAAGGCATTGAGTACCTCAGCCTCATCTGCATCAATGGTAACTAAATCACCCACCCCACTCAGCAGCAGGCACACTTTTCCTTCTTTATTCTTCTGCTGTTAATGTAGCACCAGCAGCTCTTCTTCTTGCCCTCAGTTTCCATCTCTCATCTCAACTCTGGCTGAACTTTTGCTTTTCTTTGCATTACTACTTGGCATTTTTCCTGCAGATAAACTGATATAACGAACTTTCTTGGACTTCACTTAATTCACTGTCTCAAGAGCTTTCCCCTTGAACTGATTGCTCCTAAAGTGTAATTTATCATTGGAGCTGGCGAGGAAGGTACAACATGACCATCTCACTGTGCACTGAGACATTCCTTGTTACCATTTTCACAACCTGTTCCAAAAATCCCAGTCTACAGATCAACTTTGTACAGTTACCGCTGAGCGCCTAGAAATACATTTCCTAAATGTATTTCTCATTCCTATATTCTTATTTGCTCACTGAAAAACACTCAGAATGCACCTTATCCTTAAAACAGGGAACAATTACAGGAAATAGTCGGGTAAGTAATACCACTATTTTCAGTATGATGGAATAACTCAATCCTAATTCTGCTGGAGTAACCTCTCTGACTGGACTATCTGCAAACAAACTTTGAGCTCCTTTATGTAAACAAAATTAAATGAACATATTAACAAAGTCATTGTTAGGATGGCATATCAGCATCCAAAGTTCTGAGTTATTTTCCACTTCAAGTGAACCACCTCAGAAAATCCCATCTATTTATCACACTATTAACCTCCCTGTTACAAATCCAGATGATTGCAGCAAGCAAGTTGTTAAATAGGAAAAGATGCCAACAAGGCCTATAATTATAGGCCTATAATTTGATCTGAAGAAAACGTGACAGAGGAAGAACTAGTATTGTAAATATACAAAGAAGATCTAAAGATTTTTTTATTGACCATTAAATCATAGCAATGTTTCTAACAATTAAATCTTGAGCTAACCACAGTCATTGAGTTCAAAAACATGGGTGGTCGACCTGTCATATATAAGGTTGTAATAAAACATCATAAATTACCATAAGATTATTCACTCCTGTCAAAGCAAACCCAACAATTTAGCCATTTGCATCCACCTCCCTTTAGTAATCTTCTGCCAAAGGTTAACAAAGAGAACAGCAGCTCCCTGTAATTTCAGACATTCTGACCAAGAAAACCAGCAAATTCTGGGGGTATGTGAAATGTTGTTTGTGTCCTTTTTGCATTTTAAGTTTAACAAGCCAAAAATCCAGCAGATACAGTCATAGCCTGTTTGAGGAATTGTAGTGAATTTTTAGACAAATAAGGCATTCTACTTGGGAGATGAAAAATGCTATGCTTGCAAACTACAGCCCGCAAGAAATCATCTTTCTAGGAATACATCTATCTTCCTTGACTGGAAGAAGAGTTAAACAGCTTCTAAGAGGGATTTTTACAAATAGGTGAAACTACTTTCTTCTTTAAATAAAGACAACCAAAGTCAGGTGCTAAATTGAGCATTTGCTTTGGTTTTGACCACAGTTACTACTACTCCTATAAGTAAAACATCAGTAGTAGCCCAAGCTGGATCAACTCTGATACTGCCATTCCCAATTACATTGCCATTAATCAGCACAAGTATCACAGAAAGCGTAATTCCACTGATGCTTCTGCTTAACACAGCACTTTAAGCTAATATGATTATGATAGGTTTAGTTGCACTTCCTTCCAGTAGCTTCATATCCCTCTTGCCAAGTTGCACAAGGGAGAGATGTCAGTCTTCCAAATACTGCAATTCAGTATTGGGAAAATCCTTCCTCGTTGTAGGTGAGCAAATACCTGAACTAATTTGTATCTGGCAAGTTTGATTATCACAGAGAACACATGGTAACAGGTTTCAGGTTGGAAACCCCTCCAACAAATCACCCATGAAAAAATGACTTCATCTGAATTTTTGGAAGTAGGTGAAGCCATAATATTACAGCTCTGAACATACACACCTTTCCTTTCATTACTCAACTTTTTCCACTCTCTCAAGCGATCATCTTAGCGTAAAATGTCTCAGTTTAGTTTTTCAAAGGAAGACTCTCCATCATGTGGCAACTCCTACAATGCAGCAACTGTAGACTCTGGCCCAAAGCAAAGGAAGGGAGCTCACCTCACTTACTCCAATTGCTCTGTTGCAGGGGCTTTTACATTGTAAACTGCCAGTTTAACAGAGATAGCCATGCCAAACTGCTGGTATCTGCATTCTAGTTATACGATTAGACTAACTGATCCATTTCAAGTCCACGTAAGCATAGCGTGACAAACCACCAAATCACCATACCTCCATCTATAACGCTCATCTGATGGGGGACTAAACATCTAGTTTAGTTGCATTCCTTGAGAATTGACAGCAAACTACCAGGTCAGGCCTGCACAACAATCCTGCCTGCAATATGTAGTATTTTTTTTAAATGAAGAACTCCTTAAATGTCTTTTCAGGTTAGGCACCTCCATCTTCTGAATATTTGGAACCTTCTGTTTTAGCAGAAATTTCTCCACCATCTAGCTTTCCTTCTTATCCACTTGAATACTAACCTCATTTCATTTCCTTTCCATTAAAACCATAGTGATCTACATTAAGGAGTTCACCCCACCAAATCAATCACAAACATGTATTCAATTTATTTAAAAAAAAAAAAAAAAAAAAAAAAAAATCTATTTCACTTGCCACTGAAACACATCTCTCTTCCGCAGAAGTTATGTAATTGGAAATATGAATCCTGTCCAGCTAAAACACTTCCAAACTTCGATATCAGACCTGATTTTAAAATTTGTTGATAGCTCATTTTCTAAAAATTGTTTGAAAAAAATTGTTTGTTAACAAGAATGTAAGAATGCTATAAATGCTGACCTTGTTTCTTGCATTTAGTGTTTCTAGCATCTTGAAGCTTAAGCTTCAGTTAATTACATTTATATAAGATATGATTCTATACACATACAGATATTATTTAACCTTCACAAAAGATTTTAATGGGGCTGAAACAGGCATTTCATTTCTGTCCCACTGAGATGAAATATGTTTAACTTTGGAAATTAACATCAGCCACTGGACCATGCTTTACAGTAATGCTGAAGAATCAAGAAAAGCAAAGCTAGAACGGCAGGGCTTTTTGTAACATTGCAGTTGAATTTGTCAGTGATCTCCCTGTCTTCAAAGCTTCTTCTGTTTAATGCTTTAACTATTTTTATTGGAAATTTTCAGATCAAATTGCAATAAGAAATTGTTTCTGGAAGTGTTTCAGAAAAATCAGCAAGGTTTGTTTGATAAAGAGATAATTAGCTAACAGGAATGTCTTAAAAGCGTCTACTTTGTGGCAGGAGCATTAAGATGTAGTCCAAAAACAATTTACAAGTTGCCCCCCCACCCCCCAAAAAAAAAAACCACTTCTTGGCAAAATTTATACTTTGTAACAGAGATGAAGTTAAACATAAATTTTTGTGTCAAACTGCTATTCAGAGAAAATCAGTTTAGGTCTAGAGGTAAAAATTACAGTAAGAAAGTTCTTTAGTGTCTTGAAACACACAGCATGCAGAACACTTAAAATGAACATTGAGAGACTAATTTTGAAGTGTGAAATGCAAACTACAACATACATGCTATCTAACATTCATGTCAGATCAGCCTGTATTACTAACGCTTAACAAATCCGCATACACTTAGAAAGTGCTACATAATTCTTTCCCAGTTTTTCAAAGAAAGCTTCTCAAGCATGCAAGAATTCTCTGCAAACGTACCTACAAATTTTCTATTGCATTTAACCAAACCTTTAGTTAAATTAAGAAACTTCTAAGCTAAAATGCCTTTGGTATCCTCTACCTCATCAAATACTCACCTATGTTCAAGAAGATGTCATGTTCACAGTGTAAAGATCTGCTGGTTTTGTTTTACGTTTTGTTGTTTTCGGTTTTGTTTGTTTGTTGTTTCTGTTAAAGCAGGAGAATTAAACTAGAATTTACGATGTTTTCCCGTGTCTTTACAGCAGTCAAATACTGAACTTTTATGTACTCTTGTAGTCATTTCCTAACCTTTACAAGGTTCTCTATTTTTAGAAGTACAGACTCTTCTCTGAACTATCAACTTAAAGGACTTTTAAAGTCATCTAGAAAGGGGTTGACTTGACAACTATGCAAATTCATTCCACACTCACAAATTAAGCACACAGTACAACCTGTAACGTAACTTAAATACAATTCTGAAGGTATCAAGTACATCAAGAGCCAAGAGGTTAGTTTAGCCTGTATGTCCACCTCAGCTACTGGCCTACATTATGCTTTAGGAAGTTGTGCCGGATGCATCTATTTGTGAAATGATGCATGTACTGGAAGCAAACCTACAGAGAGCAAATCTTTTTAGACAGGCTAACAGCCATGCAATCATGCTGACATAAGCTGAAAGATGCTTTCATTTCTTTCTAACACTTCAGAGCATCTCGCTTATGTCCCTGCATTGACGGAAAAGACTACCCAGCCAAAAAAGATTTTACATTTCTCCAAAATAATTGTCAATAGTTGGACTGACTGATCTTTTTTCCTTATTTTTTATATTTTCTTGGGTTTTTTTAATTAATAAGTTGGCTTTGATTTAGCCCATACCCAGACTTTGTGGAATCCAAGACTGCTTAAGGCAAATTGAGTTGGAGGGGTGGGGAGAGGGGGTGAAGTGTTCTAGCTCCTGAACACTGAGATTAACTCCACATCCCAGCTTTCCCCAGTCAACTGAGAGAATCAGACCTGATCAAAAACAATCAAAAACAAAGGTTTTGAACATGGCAAATTCTCATACAAACAGATACCTGAGTTAAAACAAACTCCATTTCAAAGAGTTCATGTGAGAAAAATGACGCAAAGAGAAATCAAACACCTACCTTTGAGCTTCACCCAAATATATTTCCCCCCCAACAGTTTCCATCTGAATTATTAGCAATTTTTTTCCTTGGCTTACCATTGTGTTGTAGATGAAAAAATTCTGAAATTTCACGGGGGGGGAAAGGGGGGGAATAAAAAAAATCATACAATACTAGAACTTCCAAGAATTTTCATTTATAAAGATTGGTGAAAGCTTGTAAAACAGATACAGTAGTTAACCTGCATTTTATTGACCTATAACCATCTTTCTAGGCATTGCTATACTTCACCAAGACAATCATCTCAATTGAACTAAATAGCCAGCAATTCCTTTTAAGCCAATGGATCTCATGTAAAATTTTCTGACATATGCAAAGATGAAAAAGCTCCTGGTTACAAGTGACACATAGGACACGTTAAAGCCTGGTTATAAGTTAAAACTCGTTAAGACTGAATTTACTGGTTATGAACAGGTGGAAAGCAAATTTACAAACTTACAAAGCTCTTCCTTCTTACACATTCTCATACTCAATTGATAAAACACCATTAATTTATAAACTGCATTCTAAGCTGTACTATTTAAGTCCCATAATAACTCCGATGATTTGTGATGGTGTATGTGTGTTTATGTGTGTGTGTAAATATATATGGTGTACAGAGGAAACGGGTTCACACTTTCTCCATTTGCCATTAAGCAGAGACCTTACAGTCCAGAGGCACAGCAGCAAGTTAATCTTGAGAACCCCAGTATAAAAGTAAAATTAAAAAAAAAAAATTATTTACTTAGATTTCTGCCAGGGACAAAGTTGGCTTTTGCACACACTTCTTTGTTCAAAAGACTGTCTATAAGACAGGCCACAAACTGTATGGAAGGGACCCTGGCCCTTTCTTGTTTTTTCCAGAACAGGCCACTTACTTGTTTGACAGTCACGTCACACACATGCCTACTAGGCAGCAGGACCAGCAGCCAGCTTAAACCTAATAACGCAAATGGAAATCCACCGGGCACACAGTGAAGCCTGATGAGAGACTGGAGTCCTTGCCTCCCACTATAGTTTTAAATGTCTTTCACACTGGAACACGTTCTGAACTGTTAGCATCTTCTATGGCTTTAGGCTACACCTTAACATTATACCTCAAGCATACAAGTTCTCCAGGTAGCAGTAGCTACTGTTGTTTAGCTTATCCTATTTCAACTTTAAAAGATTTCTTTTTAGTCTTAAAAGATCTTAAGAACTGTTTTTATTGTTCCTCTCATGATACAGCCAACCAAGGACTTGCATTAAGCTAGATAGATAGATTCAGCTTTAATCTACTCAAGCTAGGCTGAAATGCTGCAAGTAAAACAACGCTTAGCCTACCAAACTATATATTGGCACTTAAGTGACCAAAGAAGTACCTGAATAATTAAGTTGGGATCTAGTTTTCCTTGGAACCCTTCCTTATTATTATCAGCCTGCCCATCTGAAGATACAAATTTCCACTATTACCAGATAATTTAAAGCATTCACAACATTTGTTCCTGTGGCTTCCGGCAAGTTCTCACAGTACTCCTAGATCATTTAACGTGTTGAACAAAGTTGAGTCACTCTTTTAACAGAATCAGAGCTCCCTTCAAAATAACAGGCTCAAACTAATGTTGACATAAGCTTCCAAATACAATAAAAATTCTGGAGAATTTTATTTAGGAGGCTGATACACAGATGCAAACTGATAAAGAACAGGCAAAATTACCAAACCAGCATCTTGGTGTAGAAGCTTAACACCACAGTCCACCTGTTAGTTCAGCTTTTCAATGCCTCTCTACCTACACGTCTCTGTACAAGGAGGAAGTCTTGACTCACGGACTTCTATCTTTTCAGTTTTCCATACCACCATATAAGAGTTCAAAAAAGTTCAATGCCAAAATATCAACAATTCCACAAAGACTATTCTCATTTCAAGGAAGTTATAGAGGCCATAAACTGCAGCTATGGCAAACAGGCAGGGAAAATAAGAAGGAACATCCCTTTGCCTCCCCTGCCACTCCCCAGTTTTCATTGTCTTGACCAATACATATCTAACCACCAGCAGGCATCATCTTCTGTCTAACCAGTCTGATGAATAGTAATAAATACCTATTATCTAATTTTCTTTGATCTACAGCCTAAGAAAGCTTACTCATTCAGAGTGATTTTTAAGCTGGTTTTAGCACAAAATGAAATGAGGAAGACATGAAAATATCTGATCAGAGGGAATAAGCCTGTCACAGCTCTCCTTCTTATTAATAACTAGGGTACAGTTCTGGGTCACTAAGTACAGCACCAACATCTTCTCCCTTTCCTACTCTGAATTGAAAATGAGGCTTCGCAGTCAAAAGAACTGTCCATGAACCATTCACAAAGCCAAAACTGTGTACTTTTACACAGTACTCAATAACATAAAGAGACTTGGGAGCTACAAACTGCTTCAGCTCAGAGCTCAGGTAAATGGAAAAGGCCAGTACTCGGACAGTATGCACATCTAAAACTATATGTAGTGCTAACAGCATTAGACATGCTTCCTGCTTTAATACTGAACACAAAAAATAGAACTGTCCTTCGTTTCCATTTCAGGCTGGCAGAAATACAAAATTTGAGCTAAATTTCAGAATTTAGCTTAATTGACATAGCTTTTCTTTTTTTTTCATGTACTGACTCGAGTAGCTTTCCAGCACCACTAAGGAGTCCAATCTTTTTGTGTGCATTTTGTGTTGCGGTTAGATCCTGTCACTTACCTTCCCTGGCAGGTTTTTGCTCCTGCTGGAACAGCTTTCATATTAGTTTTCATCTGTAATTCTTCAGTCTGCTTAGACTGTATTTACAGATGGGATTTCTCAAGTATGTTTTCTGTACTTTTTCAATAACAACTTACTTTCAAAATTCATTTTTAAAAAACCCTGTAGCCCCTTTTAAAAAAAAACAAACCAAACCACAAGCAACCTAGAAAAATCGGCTCATCATCTTTAACAATGCTAAATATATTGGTAGATAGAGCTTCATCCTCAGACAACACCCTACCTATTGGAGATATATCTTATAGGGAAAAATTTCTCTGCTATTAACTGTCCCTGTAGACATATTTTCTAACTGATAATATTACTCGGATCTTCCTTTTTGCAGAATGTTGGCAGTATTTCAAAAGTGAGTCAGTCTCTTAAAATACATATTGCATCATTGTAGGGATACTGTTCAAGAGTCCACTTAAAATTTACATGGAACATTCTTTCTAAAACCTATTTCGAGAAAGTTAATGCCCTTTGAGAGCAAAGCAAGTAAAAGCATTTAGCTACTGGCTCTCAAGGAGTTCCTAAGCACCAGCTAAAGTGATGCAACAATTCAGCCATCAACAAGCAATTAAACAACCCATTCATGTTTTGAAGATCACTTTTTGGAAACAGTTCTTTTTTTGCAAGATGCCTCTTCACTGGGTACCTGACTAGCCATATTCCTGCCAATTGCATGTTATGTATTACTTCCACTCCACCTGGTGATACTAAGCTGACAGTTGCCCTAATGTTACTTTCCATATCTCAGTGTGGTCCTCTCATGCTAATTTCTCCATAATCAGCCCACTGACAAACCAACCTGTTCTGACTCTAGCTTCATCCCTTGATGCATCTCCACTCAGTAGTTACTGCAAAAAGCAAGAATATGCTAATAGAAGAAGTGTAAAAACCCTAATGCCCTACCAGTGTTAAAGAAACAAAATGGCAACACAGTATTGGCACACCAATGGTGCTGAAACAAATTAATGCCAGTTGTCACTGCTGAAGTTATTGGTGACATCAGTTATCAAGAAATCTTAACTGAATGCATCAATTGATAGAGTAATGGATAGCTTGTTTAGTTGAACTCAGCCAGAAGGACCTCACCCTCATAAGCATGGCTTACAGACTTTTAAAGTGAGAAGAAATTAGGTATCTTCTATCTCCTCCACTCAACAGTGCTCCAATCCCGAACAGTGCCTACTCCCCATCAATGCTCAAGTTAAGCTGTCCACACAATTAAACAATTCAGCTTTCAGGTATATAAGCAAAAAGAAAGCACCCAAATGAAGCCAATGTTCCCTTCTATCTATGGGGGGACTAAGAGCATTTGTGGACATTTTGCAGGAGATGATCAAGACTGAATTAGAAATACCCTCTGCATGCCACAGATGGTTTTGTTTGAGGGCTGCAGCAATGCTTACAGAGGGCATCTCAACCCCTGCTACGAAGCCACAATAAAGTCACTGACACAGTATGGCAATCTCAGATGTCCAGCCTCCTCCAGCTAAAAGGGGATTCAACTGAAATATATTGGTATTTTAGAAGCCTTTGCAAGCTAAAACCCTAGACTACTCATGCAGTCCCCTAGAGCTGGGAGACAAGCTTTCAGACAAGCACCATCATGGGACTTTTCTTCTCCTTACACAGAGCGAAGATGCAGACTGGCTGGTGGATCCCTAAGCTGATCTAAAGAGCCCATGTCCCCAGCTGCTCATTCCTGCCCCTACACTGCTCCCACTGTTGTGCCCACAGAAGTATTTGTGCAGCTGCGTGATGAAAAGCAGCAGGGAACTGATCCAGCCAAAGAGCAATCTCCTGAAAAGACTAGGGGGAGGAAGGTCTTATACTGACTCATTTTGTTCAAATCCAGCATGCATAGGAACCAGCGTGAGCAGCCAGGAAGCTCAATCTGGCACTGTTTCCGAATTGCAAACTGAATTATAGCCTAAGGTGAAGATCCTTTTTATCCTCTTTCTCAGCCGGCTCTTTCTGCCGAGTGCCAAATCAGCTTTAAGACCTCTCGCCACCCCGAATTATGAGCTGGTTTAGTTGAGGCCCCACTCTTGTCTCCTACACTAACCAAACCCTGCCAACAGCTTTCCTGCTAGTGTCACAAAAGGAGGCTTTTGGAATGCTTTTCCCTGCAGGTGACTTCAGCTAGGATAAATACTTAACAATAACCCAAAAACAATGCTTACAGCGCACTTGCAGCTCTCCCTGGCAAATGACTGCAAGCATTCAACTTACGATATTTGTAACTTAATTTTTGGAACTATACATTACCAATAGAAGATGCAATAATTACTAGCCATTAGAAATCTCAACAATTTCTAATTAATCCATTTATTCCTCAAGTAGCAGAGAAAAATTGTAAAAATTCTTCCCCCCACCCCATAAGCATGAAAAAAAAAAAAAAATAGTGCTATCAAAGATAAGAGTAGATGACCAGAGGCTGGGGGAAAGTGATCACAGAAACACTATCTACATGCAGCCCACTAGAGCTGAGTGGCAGCACAATTAAAACCAAGAACTACTGAGAAGGTTTGAGCATAATTTTTCAACACCTTGTAAGAAATTTAAAACAATGTAGTTTAAATAAGAGTCTTTCAAGACCTATAGGAAAAGTAGAAAAAGCATAAAATCTTGGGCCACATGCTTTCTTTACTTCTTTACAGAATTAAACCAAGCTGTACATCACAAGACTATGCTCTATGCAGTTCTCCTGGATTGCCTCACAGCCCTCAAACCAGCACACCATTAGCAAATCCCTACAGTCCTTTTACCTACATATGTATTTCCCATGCTGGAATGAGGCCACCAAATGCTGGATGACTTGTCAAGCTGAGAGGAAAGCCACAGCAGACGTTGTCCTCCTCAAGCGTGGAAAGAGAGCCAGGAGTAAGAGATGGGAAGAGAAGAATGCAGCGCTGGATGACGGTTCACCTCCACAACCAGTGCAACCACCTCCACTTGCTGCGCTACGGTTCATCACGCGGAAAGCAATCGGCAGCATCCAAGGCAAAGGCTGTAGGCGTGACTCCACCCGGGCAAGGCAAGAATATGCTATGGAAACTGTGGAGGTGTGGGGCAGGGGAGAGGAAGTACAGGAGGACAGTGGCAGACGAGGACAAGCACAAAGGAGATACATTGAAACTGAAGGTGTTGGGGTAAGAGAAGATGGCAAATGTTGAGTCTAGTCTTCACAGCACTCTTGCTGCTTGGCAATATATTGAGTGACGGCAGAAAGAGTTAAATTGTGAAGTGGTGGCTATTTTGGTTTTGGTTTGTTTCTGCCACATTTTTAGCTAGTCTTAGGCTCACAAACTAGTGATTTTCGTTATTTGACATGCACTATTGTACTTCTTCATTTTTCTGTATTTCCAAGTTAGCGTGCAAGCTAATACTTGACCTGAGACCTGTATTCTCCTACTTTGCCTAAAAATTTCCTTATTTCAGAAAGGCTGGGTAGAAACATTTCAGAGTATCTTCTTAGTTACATCAAACCTAAAATCCCTCATACAAAAACTTTATATTAAGTCTGTGAGAAGACATCCTTATTGGGGGAAAGGAGAAATTTTAGTGCAACAGAATAAAGTACTCCTAAGAGCAATATTTGAGTTACACACCAGGCTACTGGTGTGTTCTACTAACAAAACACACTACTTTCCTTCTTCAGACTAAAATAATCTTGATGTAGAAAAAGCTGTCAGCTTTTTAGGATCAACTGATTCTAAAAATACCCTTTGCATAACATATTCAGATTTTCCCTCTATTACAATAAATTATAGAGCTCCAGTCTTAATTTTATTCACAAATTTCCATTTCATGTGCATTCTAGGAA
Organism: Fulmarus glacialis; assembly: GCF_000690835.1. Classification (NCBI taxonomy): domain Eukaryota; kingdom Metazoa; phylum Chordata; class Aves; order Procellariiformes; family Procellariidae; genus Fulmarus; species Fulmarus glacialis. Next base: position 14,656 of record NW_009229260.1, read on the forward strand.
CATAATGTAATGCCAGGAATTCGAGCGACAACGTTTTGGAGGGGGTTTTTTTGCTTGTTGTTTGTTTGGGTTTTTTTCTTTTTTTCTTTTTTTTTTTTAAAAACATCAATATAAAACTTATCCTGTGCTTATTTCTGCTGTTGTTTCATCATGCTACAGGGAACAAGATGACCCTACACTGAAATTCAGCAAGTCTCATTTTGTCCTTACAAGTGTATCTATTTAAACAAAATCTTTCTAAGAACTTCAGTATCCTGGCCTGTACAATGCAACAAAAGGCTAATTTGTCCCAGTTAAAATCACTATCCTGACTCAATTATAAGACCAAGAACAGAAAGTTTAAATCAAATCCAAACAGCAGGAGATAAGGAGGAACTCCCTCCTACATCAAACATCTTCAGCCACAAACCTGAAAGTTCCCCTATTAGAATAGCAATATGAACAATAAGGCATTGAAATGAAGAGCTGTGGCAAAAAGAAGAGACTTTTCTAAGTGTACTCGGCTAATAAACCAAGCAAATCACTCAGTAGTATGCTCCAAATAGCTAAAAGTGTGAAAAAAAGTTACCTTATCCTAGCAATGAAGAACTGATCCATGGCTAACTTCTTCCTACAGTTCTCTGTAAATCAAGTCATTTAATAGGGGAAAGCTTCTCAAAGACCTAAAGTAAAAAAAGTTTTCTCTTGATCACACTGCCAAATCTTCAGTCCCACTCAAACAAGGAAGGCTGCTAGTCCATCTATAAAGCATCTCCAAGTAGCCAAACCATCTACATCAGGAAGATTACGCACCTCCTTTCTACATGCCTTTAAAATCAAGAAATGAAACCCTTTACCATCCTTCAAGGATCCGTTACCCTTCTAAGAGAATTAATGCTAAAACCTTAAACCATTTTACCCATTTGCTAGCAGTTTTTCTGCCCTGTTACAATTTCAACTGCCAGATGAGAAAAGCTCATTTACTAATTTTCACTGAGCCACTGCAAATGATTCCCCACACACTAGCACTGCACTAGAGTTTCTAAACTGCTAACAGTTCAGGCATATTTTTACTCCAAATACTGCCCTTCTAGCTATTAAAGTGCTCAGTTGGTTTTCAGGTTGAACTATACAATGGATTAAGAGACAGGAGACGCTATCTGCAGCCAGAACACTAACAGCTGTTCCTGGACTGTGCTTATCACTGACTTCAGGATCTCAGACGGAGAACTCTATCATAGATAAGAAACACGTACCTTCCTCCTCTCCCCAATGCCTAAGATACATTTCCATTGTATAATAAAATTCAGTTGACCTGATGCTGCAGAATACTGCCTTCTCTTTGGATTTAGGAAAGCATTTCATGCAGTTCTAACATGCTGTTTGCCAGTAACTCAGACCTGATGCATCCCTATGTGCCTTCATCTAGCATGCAACCCAAGGTTCAAGGTGACAAGACTTCCACGAAAGCCATATGCCTCAACTATACTCAGCCAGTAAAATTTAGTATTTTTTCCAAGTAACTTCTGATTTGCACTGAATCGTCACATTTGAAATCACAGTAATTTTAAGATACAAGACTCGGGATTTAAATTTCTTTCCACAAACTACACCATTGAGTATCTTCCGGCTTTTGCCTCCCAAAGTACATGCAATTTCTATCTACAGAATGCTTCCCAGCTTTCACTTGGTCAGAGCTCTCTTTAGTACCCTCTAGGAGACCTTCACAGGCTTTGATAACAGCAAACGATCTTAAAGACAAAGGAAGACAGCTTCTTATTTACTCTCGCACTAACAGTTTTTGTGCCAAACAGCAGTTTCAAAATAATAGTAATTCATATCACTGCATATGAGTTACTGGGGATTGCAGGTGAACCATGTCACAGATAAAAGAACCAGCTCTGAACCAGCATGATCAAGCTCTGGTCCAGAATGGATGAAATACATGCATCATCAAGCAGATGGTGCTCAGTTATTCCAAGGGTCAGCTTAGATCCAAAAATACCAGCCTTTTTAAGTTATGAAATGTCTATCTGATGAAGGCTTACAGACCACAGCAGATTCCATTCAAAGCCAAACTTTGGTGTGAACCCTGTGCTCTTAGACTAAGCACCTTGAGTGAAGACACCATCTGCATGGAAACAAACCATGCTTATTAGTACAGACTCAACCTCAACCCTGTTGGATCTCAACCAGTTTCAAAGAGCCACAATACCCCCTAAGCCTGTGGTTGCTGAGAAATTTTATAAACGAGCAGAATTTTATTCTAGCAGAATAAAAATAAAATAAAATTCTGCTAGATGCAAAATGCCCTCTGTGTTGTGTTGTGTAAGCATCATACTACTCCTGCCCAAATCCTATTTTTATAGGGGTTACTTCATCCCCTGTTGAGCCCTTCCAGAGAGTCGCTGTGGCATATACTTTTGTCTTATGACCAGACTACTACCATGGGAAGATGCAGGTGAAAAAAAAAATAACATTAACCAAAACTGGCTATCTGATGAAATTTGATTCTACAAGCATTCGACTATCTAAGGCAATAAAGAAACTGAAAGTACTTTGAGTTGACCATGTATTTTACTACACAACCCACATATTCCTCCTCTCTTCCTGTGAAACCACTAGCTATGATTCCACTTCAAGTGGATGCTGAAGATTCAGCATCTTCAGCTCCAGTGTGTCTTCTATAAGACAGAACTTGGGTGCACCATCACTACTCCCCCATACTGTCTGTATGTAGTGCAATTAGCACATGCTTAACAACCCACAAGATAACAACCCTCCCAGTCATACAAAATCCCCTTGTAAAGCACTCATAAGTGCCTCAATGATATAATTGACTGTTTCTTGTAAGTGCAACTTATCACAAATACCAGTAACTTGTACTATTTGACCAAGCAGCTTTGAATCATGAGCAAATTTACTAGAGAGAGCTCTAGCAGCTACCAGCCAACAATCTTCAAGCTTCTGTTGACACAATCAAAAGCAACAGAATTGAGGGGTGGGCAAAAGACTGTCTCATGACAAGGGACAGGGAATCCATACTCTTTAAACCAAAATGCTAGCTATTTGGCTACAAATAAAAATAATAAAGCTCCTCACCAACAATATCCTACCTTTTTCCTGGATCTAAAAAACTACCTACTTCCTTTCGACCCTTCATTTTACACCTAGATACTGACAGTCAAATCAAATTCCTCCAACGACAACTTGTATCATTTGTATCCTTAACCCACAAGCCTGATGTCTGTGCAGCTTCTGTTGCATCAGTGGGAGCCCTGAGTAACAATTCCAAAAGCCACTACCAAGTCCAACTTTCAAGTTAATGTTTTATTCAAGAGACTAAACACAAAAAAATCCTAAAAACATCCTTAGCAAGACTCACTTCCCCTGTATGAAGCAAACTCATGCAGTCTTTTGTATCAAGTGTTACGCATTTCCGTATAAGGTGAGGAAAAAAGCACATGGCTTAATTTAAGTTGTACCCACCAAGCTAAATTACGGCCTTTGCTTTTCGGTTGAGACATATTGTTTAAGAAATTGTTCTAACATCCTCTTGTCAGGTCTACACTTTCATTCCTCCGTGTGCCAAACAGACCATTATCTATGCTTAAATTCCCCTCCCTTATTTTATACTTAACCGAAGAGACAAGGAAGAGCTCATTAAACAGTAAGAACTCATCATTAATTCAAGTAACTTAAAATTTTAATCAAATTATCAGAAACACTTAAAAGCCTGTAAGGCTCCATTTCTTCTTAAACTCTTGAGAATCTGTATCTGTCTCTTCACTGTTCCACGCTTGGCCAAAACACCTCCCCTCTCCACAGCGTTGGCCATGCCTGCATACGAAGAGTATCTCTGAATAGTACCATTAACATGAAGCACTTCCACAAGTGTCTGACCAACCAGCAGGTCACCTGTGTACACATACGAAGTATTGCTCTGCTTTAACACAATCTCAAAATTAGATTTTAAATCCTAAGGAAACAGGATAGGTGATTTGAACTCAATTTGACACAACCTCATCATACTTTCATGTTCAATCTGCCAAAAAACTGCATGTTTAAGCTACAAATTGAAAATCCAGGCAAATTAGGACTAGGGAGATTGGATATAGAACATGTATACCTTATACCTATGAGTTGCAAGAAATGCATTCACGTGTACATCTAAATTTCTCTTTCAAAATTTAACCCTCTTCCTCTCCCATTTTTCCCCTCCCCACGTTCTTGCTAGCTCAACATCATCTGATCCATAGGCTTCTGAACCACCGAACAGCTTCTATGTTTCCTAGAAGTTACCGGTCTCTGAAGTGGAAAAAAACCACCACCAAGCATTGATATCTCATGCTGGTAATGTCACAAGACGAAGAACAGCACCATGGGAATGCCTGGCAATACAGTTGTGCTCCCCTCAGGTGATATTTGATGGAAAAGAAGAGCTTGCATGGCCAGGAAACAATGTATCATTGGGGATGTACTGCTTCAAAAGTTCATTTTATCTGAGCCACAGAGTTACCAAGGAGAAGTAAGAGCTATCAAAATATCCCTATGAGTGCTAGTAACTATTCTCTTTGAAGCATCTCATCACCTGCCTTCTGTAGTCCGTAAAACGCCAGATGACACTCTCAGCTCAACTTGAGCAGCCTGGCAACTCTGACATACCCAGCACTTTCACTTCATAGCTAATACTATGATCAGAGGCCATGACTGAGCAATTAAGAGAAATTATTAATGAACTGCAATAACACTACTTTATTTTTTTAATATATACTCATTCTTCTCTGGCTGTGAACTACCAAAGACTGCTACAAATTTCTGCTTATTTCCTTCCCCTTCCAACAGCTGCCCAAAAAGCTGCCAATGATTGGCAGGTCAGTGACAGGCATTACATTCTCCAGCATCATGAAGCCCAAATGGTTCAGTTTGAGAAAGGTCAAAGGTTTTTTTTTACTCATCAAAATGCCCCCCTTTTATCTATAAAATCTCATGTACTAATTCCTAATGGCAACAAAAACCCTTCTGATGTGTTTCTTATTCTTTGCTCACAGACCATCACACGCAACTTTGACTCCTCTTCCTTGATGTCATCTGGAGCTGCTCAAATTGATATTTAACACACTAAAATTCTCAAGCACCCTTGTTTTCAGTTTCATGTTACTTCAACATACTGACTGCACTGATCCTAATTCATGTTTGCATATCCAATTAACTAAAAAAAAAGAAAAACAAAAGACCAAAAAAAAAGGCACAAACAAACCAAAAAAACGCCAAACCACACCACAAAACAAAAACTCACTATAATCAGGTGTTCTACAGCCCTATTCTTTAAATAGTGTTTTCCTGTAGCGGAACAGAAAAATACATACTAGAGAATGACGCAAAACTCCAAATTTGGTCATAAAAATACAGCTCTAGTTATTTTGGTTGTGAAATCAAAGTTGTTCACCTATTTTTTTTTCCCCCTCTACCTTACACTTTCAACCAGCAAGGATTTAAGACAATATTCACTGCAAGGATAGCTCTACCTGTACTTTGTCAGTTCCTTTGTATCAATACCAATTTGTATGTTCTTCCATGTAGATACAATCATACCAATATTATCTAATTATTTTTATTCCACTATGTTTTCACGGAAGACTTAATTGTTCAACATAGCTGAGCAGCAATCCTGCTCTGACCATCTCCCAGACCCACACAAACCTGTTTCCTAGCTTTTCCGGAGCATCTCTGGTTGCTTCTTACCTCTTTGCACACACTTAGTTTACTCTCTCACCTTTTACAAATCTGATTTTTGTGAAACACTTTTGATTATGATCTGGTCTCTGCTTATTCCTGTTTTTAGGAACGTTGACATTTTGCCAGCGTGCATTCTAATAACTAGTCAAAACGGCATAAAGGCTATTTCCCAAGCAACTTCAGCTACTTGAGATTACCTTTAAAGTAACCCATTTTATAAGCAAAAAACATTCTATCTAGATCCCATTGATGGTACAGCTTCATATTTACATCAAAATCTCTTTCCAGTACTTTTCTATGCTACCATTAGAAGCAGGTTTTTTGCATAAACATTTATAAAGAAACAATATTTCTTTTCAAAACCAATTTTAAATTCTAAAAAAAAAAAAAAAAATCTGTGTTAATCAACATTTGAACTGGTAATTCACATTGCCAGCTCCATATTAAATGAGTTCAAGGAGCTTCTATTCCCATGACTGAAAGACATACTTGGGGCAGCACCTAAAAAAAATATTTAGAAAGTTGTTCAGACCTAGTATATATGAGGTCCCCCTCTGAACACTAGCCATTCCAACCACTTTCACTTCAGTATCAATAGGAAAACAAACAAGCATTTGCCTTACTGGTTTAATGAGTGCAAAGTTGGGCAAACACTGACTTAGCACATCACAGTACATTCTTCAAGGACAGTATTCAGTAAATCTCCAAGTTCCTTTTCTACAAGGTTACGACCAATGTCCCTGTTCAGTTTTATCACCTCTATTTTCCACCTGCTCACAGGAATCAACTTAGAAGGATGACCCAACATTTAGTATGCATGGTGGTTCCTATAATCAACACAGGCACATACTAAGCCTTCTCTTTGAATAGGGTTTCTTTGATGTTTTGTCCATTTTTCTCCTGTTGGCTACAAAAATCATTTACAATGCAACATCCCTACTTGAGGGTCAACTTCTTCCATTCTATTCTTTCACATCATTTCACACCCAAAGCAAATCCTGTCCCACAGGTTAAGACTATCCTCAGCAAATCCCTTCTGCACATGCTTGGTTACTACCCTGAGCAAAATAAAGTTATAAATGTAAGTTCATCATTATGCCTGCAAGCACCTCCAACTTCTCAAACTTGTAATTCATCAGCTGTCACACTTCTCAGATTAAAGAAAACAAAACACACCCCAACATATACATATGTGCTTCTTTTAATTTCTGCTGCTTAACATCATACATAAATAATTTTCTTTTATCTTAGATGATCCAGATATTCCTAAGCACCGTAGGATACCTACTTTGTTTTCAGGTTTGTTCCTTCTTTTAAATAAAGTCATGGCTCAAGCAAAATGTGACACTTGCACTTCATTCACCTGTCGAAGCTTAACAAATTAATTGTTTTCTATATGCTTTTCATCATTTAAGTATTTAAGTGAGTCAAGTTTCAAAGCTCACTACTTCTTCACAATCTGTTTTCTGGACAATACAACTCCCTTCTACTACACAGCCTCCTCCACCACTTCACGGATATCTTGCCTCTCACTCAGTCCCCCCCAGTTTATTTTGTCCTTTAACATTAGGCTTTGAAACAAGTCTATCTGAAATGAAATTTCTGAGCATCCCTGCCCTCCCTGAAAAAAACAAAAACCCAAAACCAAATGAACTGTGCAGTTATTACAGTTCACCTTAAAGAAATGCCTCTTCCATTTCAAGACCATTTTCAAAACACTGTTCATCATTTAGTGGCTATAAGTTCACTGTTCTATAGCAGCTACTAATACTATATTCAGGGAGCAACCGCACAAGGTAAAGAGGAAAAAAAAAAAAATGGGGGGAAAATTTAATCAACTGCAAGTAACTAAGCCTAAGCTAAGCAAAAATGTCTTCTTAAAGCTTACCACTAGACTATCTGGAAAATAAATAAATAAAACCATTTGCTACACAACTATTAAAGTCACTTTCACAATCTTACATTATATTCACCTCTCCCAGAAATAAAATAAAAATACAGATTTGCTTTTACAAGAATTCTGCACACTTGTTATTTTTTCAGAGCTGTTAGATTCAAGCACTGACAAAGATGTTTTAAGACTTTATTCAGCACTATGTCAGTACTGTGAACATTAGGTCTGCCAATGGAAAATAAAGGTAAGGCATTCAAAATCTGCACATTTTTCAATGATGCAAATAAGCCCTCATTCTGTGCTTTACGTGAACTACCTATTTTCAGTAAGTATTTTGAATCTTAATTAAAACTTACAAGCTTCTAACCATTTTTTGGAGAACATCACAAATTGGTATTTCTGGTGCAGTATTTAACCTTTAATTTGTTTCAAAATTATTTACTGTTTCAAGCGGAAAGCATACTGCAGTATCGTGGGTTTTGCCCCAACTTTCAAGTACCCCAAAAGAACAGCAAACTCTGTAACAATAATGAACAATAATTCTTACCACTTTTCGTTTAATCCCAAAGGCGCTTAGGGAACAGATCAAGCCTGAAACAATTCACATGCAATCCCTTTTTAAATATTTGCCCCTTACACTTTAACATCAAGTCAGGAAATGGCTTGCTTGTACCCCTCCCTGTTCTTGTGCGTATTTGCTTTTTTCCCTTTCAACCTGAAAACACTGCTACTTCCCTCAGCTGTAGTACTCCCTCAGCCAAAGCCTGTTCAAAGCCCGTACCATTCTTACCTGCATTTATCTTGTGGTATTTCTTTGCTTTATTGCCTTAAACTCAGATGTATTCCAAACACCACAATGAAATAGCTGGTACTGAAAATGAACTCTTAGATTACTTGGCAGTCAAATCACACAACAGCTATGCACCAGTTGCTGGTTTTTGGTGCTTTCACTATTACATATGAAATCACTGAGGATTAATCTAGCCTACAATCCAAAACATCTAGGTGGGTGTTTTACATAATTTTCATTTTTTCTTGCAGTCACATGAAACACATACATATTTATATTCAGTTTACTAAAGTTCTTAGTTATGGACAGTTTGCTTTTATTTATGTTAAGTATACATAAGTTTCTTAGTAGAATACATATTTTAGCCAAGCCAAACCAACATACAGATTCTTGAACAAGAAGAAAAAATCAGAAAGTAAATTTCTTTTTTGGACTTGAATACAATTTATTTTGTGTGCTTCAATATCACTTCTGTGTTTTAAATCTTCAGGTTTAGGACAACAATTTTATTACCGTATATAAAGATAAAATTATCTTACTAGTAACAGAAAATTTGTGAAGTTTAAAACATTAAAGTTATCAAATGCTTTTAAAACTTCATTATAAAACACATTCATTTTTTTAGTTTGAGTTTTTAGTAAGAGCAGTACTTGTTCCAACTACAAAAGCTCTAAGAAACTAGCATTTTTGCTACAAATCCAAGCCCTAGCGCAAACTGGGAGAAGGGATTAAGTCACTCCCATTAAATGAGAACTTACCCACTCAGCAGTGTTATTTGCGTGCTGGCTATAGCAGTGCTATTGCCAGACAGGCTGCACTAAGCCACTGTGCAATTAATACAATCAACTATTACATCCACTACTAACATCCTAAGCAGTAGATCAAGGACAACTACTAAGGATGTCCTAGTTTTTCACATCGGGAACATGAAAAAAAGCAAGTTCATAATTCCAGTACACACAACACAGCTTTTTTTTTTTTTTTTTTTTTTAAAGTGTGACAAAGCTACTGAACTTGTGTCAGAAGATGTAAACTAATACAAACATGACAAAAAAATTAGTGGCTGACTTTATTTAATCTGATTAAAGCAAAATTAAAATCTATAGACCAAATTTAAGGGGTCTCGCACTGTCAACATAGAACATGTAACAACAGATTACAAAAATAACACTATTTCTTAATTCAGATAATCTTTAGGCCATTACTTGTTAGTAAAACTAAACAGAAGGCCTTATCCAATCTTAACTTTTACAAGCTTTTGGTATGCCCATGCAATTTCCAAGCTAAAACCTTGTTACATAACTGAGCAGGACCATTCAGCTCCACGGTTCTGCGTCTTCATGCCAGTGGGTTTTGTTCCCCTCACCTTTGGGGTTGTACCATTTAAATATGCATTTGTTCCTTTTAGATCTCAATTTTAAGGCTGACTATATTTAAAAATTGAGCATTTAGTTCACTTCACTAAACCGTCCAACCTCTGGACTTGTTGCAAGAGCTCTGCTACGCTCCACTCTCCCAGGCCTGGGCAACACAAAGGGATGCTCTTTCCTCCCAGCCATGGAGAAGTGCTTGCCATGACGTGCAGCACACACGCTTAAGACACTTTCCTGTAATAGACAGTGCTTTAAAGGCAGTACAGGTGTTATTCTGATTAAATAGCATTGAAATTGGTCTACATACATTGCACTTGATCAGTAACAAACTTTTAGTTACCCGACTTGATTTCAACACTTAGAACTAGCCAATATATCATTACAGGACTGCCTATTGCCTCTGAAGAGTACCCAACCATGTCAACGACTAACTTCATTTGGTATTTGAAGTTTAATATTTTATTTAAACAAAGCTGCTTACATTTTCTTGAAGTATAGTTAGGGGCAACTAAGAAGTTCAACTAACAGCTAAAGCCTGACTGAGATGATGTCAGTGTGCTGGGAAGATAAAGACTTAATCAGTAGTTCTGTTACTGAAATAATATCTAAAATAACAGTATATGTTGAACTACACATATACCAAGTTTTTATTCATCCTTATGCTCTTGAGTTGTTTATAACACCCCTCCTCTGAGAAGGAACATCCTCGTCTCTGATTTATTTTAATTAAAAAAAAATTATCACACACACACACCCAGCAATATTGCAAGTTGGAGGGGACTACACCCCCTCCACCCCACCCCCCACAAAAAACCCCAAACCAAACCCAGGTAACTTATGTACAACCATGACTCATACAAGTAATTGCTGTACTCCTTAAAAAGCACTTTCATTCTGGAAGATCTGGGAACAACTCTCTCACTTTAAAAGCATTTAATCAGAATGCTTGGTACCATTTATTCTAACTGGACATTTCCCTACCTGCAGTATTTTGAGCTATTTGGCATATCTAATTAGCTAAACCCCTTCTTATAAAAACTTCAGCAAAGGACATGTGAAATAAAATAATGCTGAGTTCACCCTTGCTAATTCCAATGCAGCTACAGATATTATTACAAGCTTGAAGCAAATATTTAAGAAAAAAACCCACAACCAACAAATAAATAAAACAGATGCCTTTATAACTGTGCTAACTAATGACACCTAATCTACTTCAAATTCAGGATGTAAGTGCTTCTTAACTAAGGTGAAAGTCTTTTAACTGTTTGGGTACATATACATTTCAGCAGGGGCATAAACAAGTTTTTCTAGGATGCTATTACTAGGAGGAACATGGAAGTCCAATTGGTATCAGCACCAAGTATTTCCTAAGAAAGGCAGCCTCAAGAGAATTAAGCCACAAGCCTAGCAGGAGCTCATCTAGTTTATGCCTTAACAATTCTCATTTACATGAGCAGTAGCCTTCCAAATTTCCACAGAACCAAAGAGATGGCATTTCCCTTTGTGTAATTACGTGCATTCACACTCAAGCTTAATCCAAAAATATTCCTCTGCAACCAGAACAGTAGCTTTGGTATTAAGCTTATTTTACAAGGACCACAGTATGATTAAGGATAATAATGGATTTTTTTAAAAGTTCTTTGTGAACAAGTATTTAAAAGTAGAAAGAGCTAGTTATTTGCATCTTCCTCATAAAGCGTAAGTCATGTTGTCCTACATCCAGGATAAAAGTAAGCATGAATCAATGTTGTAATTTTATGCATGCATTCCAAATTCTTTTACAATATTATAATTCTGGAATTCCATATATCCTGTCCACTTAATTTCCTGAGAAAAGGACCACTCCCCCCCTCCAAAAAAAAAAAAATTAAATACAAATTACTATTAGTTTACAAGTGTATTTTCCTCATTTGCTTTGTATTATATAGTTAAAGACACAGCATTTTCCAAGCTAGTGACATACTTGACTAAAAAAAAAAAAGACAGCAAACTTTGTTTTGAATTTTAAGTATCTGCAGCTACTCAAGCACTGTCATTTTATCACCAAATACAGGTGGTGTAGATAAAAAAAATGGATACAGATGAGAACTTGTAAGAGACTTCTTGGCTTCTCTACATAAGAAAAATAGTCTACAGATTAAAACTCAATTCATTGGTATTTTAATTCATCATTAGGCTTCACAATTAATTTTGCAGGACTAAACTGTATATAGGTTACACTGCCTAGAGGATATAGTAATTTGAGCAGTCTAGAAGATTATAGGTGCCTTTGCTTCTCTATTATAACTTCTTGTATTTTAAGGGCACTTAGACTAAAATTTATCATAAATTATATTTATTACTATCATTACAAATTGCATGATTATAAACTATTATAACAATTATGAAATAATGATAATCTATATTTATCATTATTTATTGTTGTAAATAGCAAGTTCCTCAAATAATAACCAGTTAATTCAACCGTTGCAGAAAAAGTATTATCTAGCTAAGGTGAATAATACATACAGTGTAAGCCCTAATATTACTACAGGGTTGTCTTCTTATATTAACCCTTGGAAAGAAATCTATTTCCACATCCGTGCCTTATAAAGCATTATAAGCAAGTGGAATTTGTGTGCAACATCAGCTCTTTGTTCCTCCAACAAATCAAATCATAAGCTCTCTTATAACTGGCTCTAGCTACCAGAGAATGGCCAGCATGGCCTTATGACAACTCTTCTCCAAGCCTCTTGTGGCTAGTGTTGCTTTCCTCTGCACCATCCCCTATGCATGAAGCACACTCCCAGCCATTCACGGCCACTGGTTTCATGTGCTTCACCAAAAGAGAAAATGTTTTCCTAACACAGGTTTGGCATTCAAATGCCAAGGAATTATCTCAATGGGAGAAAAACAAAATAAAATGGAAAAACCTTGCAAGGTGAAAGTGCATCCTTCATTGGACAAACTACTTTCCTACTTTCTTCCACGTGCAATAATTCCTCAAAAACGACCACATAGTTACATATATTTACATATATAAGTGCCAGCACTCACAAAAAGCTCCATTCAGTCTCAGCAATCAAATTACTTCCTGCAATACCATGAGTACACACAGTAAGATTTCACAGCACATCTTTCTGGAATCTGAGGCCATTCACAACAATTTCAGAATTGAGTACTAGTATCACAGCTTAAATATCAGGCCTGCTTCCAAGAACCATTTGATTGTCATTATTAATGGTACTGCCATATGCATATACCACCAGGCATGAGGGTTTCACCTCACCCTATGTCCAAATACAAAGAGGAAATTATGATAGCATTGGTCCACACTAAGTTAGACAACAACAGTTGTCTATGTAGGATTTTATCTATTTCTTTACAATGAACTAATAAGCTTATTTTAGTATGAAGTAACACCTTACAGCCCTTTGTTTCTGTATTTACCAACAGCATCATCGTCTTGTTCATAAACTCCACCAACAGCTTGCATACCCTTAAATGACACATTAAACAAGGCATTCTATGTTATAGCTATTATGCAAAAGGGATGAGAAGCCACACTATCCCTTTGCAAATAAAAACTAAAAGTTTGCTTTAGTCATTTTACTACTACCTGGGAAACATGTTTGTGCTACAGTATTCAAGTTAGAGAAACAACTGCTTCTCTCAATTGAGTGTTCATAATTAATATGAAAGCAATGTGTGGTCTTTTATCCATATGAACTTATTAGTCAAATAAGCAACTGGGGATAAGGGATACTTTTGAAAGGGACAAGACTCAATTCTTGACAATCTGTAACAGAACTTACACCAGGGGAGAGGCAGAAGTCAGCCAAACTGAGCCAACATTCCCACCAGAGCCCTGTATACTCCAGTAACACCTCTTCTGAGATCTCTTGCTTGGTATCAACAGACATGTCTGCAGAATTCAGTAGCTCTGTCACCATGGGACTTCTGCCCTCATAGCACCGACTGCAAAATGGAGTGGCAATGTGGGAAAGAGACTGTACAAGGAGAGAAGAAAATTACCCTGCAAATACTCCCTCTCCTCTTTTCTTTCTAGACACAAATCCAAATATAGCAATTCTGACTCTGTAGGGAGTGTTTTCAATCGTGCCTGACAATTTGATTTTACAAACGGTCTATTAAGAGAGTCATGCAAATGGCTGTAACTCCTTACGAGTATCCATCAGAGAAGAGAAAAATGCACTGAAGTTTAGGACATCGGGAGCCACACAAGGAAGCCAAAATATACTGCAGGCAGAGGTACCCTTTTCAGGCCACAGATTTCTTTGATATCTAAGCACACTTCAGAAACACTGTTTCGCTTTCTCTGAACAAAGAGGTGCAGTAACAGACCGGGTGGAGTCTGTTCTCTTGTGAAGGAGATCCAAGCATGTTTATCCATACAAACCACTTTCCCTGAGAGGTCACAGACTGACTTCCAGTCGCAACCTCTTCCCTCCCCTGAGGATGGAAGAGGCAAAGACGTGCCTGAAGTTCCCCGTCACCTCAAATTGTAAGGTGTTAAGACAACACACACAAAGTCCAGGTTGAGTTCTACAAACAGGTTTATAAAACCAACAGCTCAAGCTGTAAATGCAACAAAGGAAAGGAAAATTAAATTGAATTCTTTCCTAAAACAAGATTTCCCCCGTCCCTTCATACATGTTCCTTCACACTTCTGATTCTGGGGTGAAAAAAAAAAATGCCATTTTTATTCCACAAAATCACTAGTAATACTGTCACCTTAAGCATAATAAACATTCTTTTCACAACTGCTATTTAGTGATACTCACTTATCCAAAATTCAAACTAAGTCTATTTACAAGCATTTATCAAATACCCATTAAGTCACACCATTACCTTACCCTCCCTCTCAAGAAATGAAGCTGTACAACCAGATCTGCTTAGAGTTGACAGATTAGGGTTGAAGTCCAGTAGGAAACAGATGGTTGTTGGTTGTTGATGCATCAATCTACAGGCACCAAAAGAATTGCTACAGGACCAAGGTTGCATCATCCTCCAGCAAAAATACATCAATATTAAGGCACTAAACACAAGGTAGCAAGACACATATTACACACAAATTTGAAAGATGCAAATGTATTGCCAAGAATGTATATAATTTTGACTGGGCAGGCAATCTTACTGATAGTGCCAAAGACTGACAATTTTTCAAATTCAACGCTAAGTCTTTTATATCACACCTAAATATGAAACTTACACCTGGAGCTTTGAGGGACTGGAGGACTTGTTTAGAGTCATCACTTCAAGCCTTCGAGATTAAATTAACTTTTTAAAAAAGTTTTTCTAATTTCATGTGATAGTGTCAACTTATGACTCATGATAGATTAAAAAATAAGGTGTCTCGCTCATCTACCAGAGCTTACCATCTCTCCAGACAAGTCTGCAAACGCAAATGAACCCACTCACAGTAGGACTTGGGAAATCCAAATTTTCACTTTAGTCTCCTGTCACCCCCTCCTGGGCAATGCAAACACACTCAGCAGCCAAAAAAATCCAGGTCTTGGAAGTTTTTTTAAGTTGGCAGCAGCCCTTAAAGAGCCAGGATCTCAACAAACCCTTACTGCCAGCAGTGACCTTCACTAAGCCCTTCAGCACATCTTCATTAAATACAAGGGCTTCACACTAGGATTTTTAATCAGAATTGATCAATGTTGCCTACAGCTTCCAACATTACTTCTCTTCTGGAGTTATCCTGACATGCTCCTGCTTCAGAAACCACCCACAGAGAAGACAAATGGGAGTGCTGGCACCTCCACCGAAGTGCAACCTTTGAAACCCATAAGCCAGTAACATTTGGACCAAGCTACAATGATGCTGCAATCAAGCAGGCGAGACTTCAGAAAATATTCTTCTCAGATAACTCTACTACAGATGAAAATTCTGGCAGGTGGGGCAAGGAAGTCAAATCTAGCTATCACAGCAGGGCTACTTGAGCTCTAAGTCTTACACTGATGCTAGGCCAATTAGCAGCATTCAACTCCAATATTTATCTAAGTATTAGGAGCTAACAATTTATGCCCATCAGAAGTGGCACAGTGAAAGGATAATATTATCCACTGGACAGAGTTATACTTCTCCATCCTGTTGCAAAAATACTTCAACTAATGATGAATTCTACAATAACATTTCAAATTTTTCAAAAGGTATGACCAGCGCTCAATTATTGAAGACAATTTAGTTACTGAACTGCTTTCTGAATAAATAACTCTGAGCAGCTTTTGGGTGAGAAGGATTTCTCCAGCATATCTGCATCTGCATCAGTTCACATGCTTGCTCCTGGTTGTCTTCTTCCTACAGGATTTAATTTGTTTCTTGGCTTTGAGTAGGCTCTACAGAGAAACAACTCACTATTTCCAACAAACACAGGAATGGGAAGTGTATAATTATCTTCCCATTCACGCCTCAACCATGTTTTCTCTACGAGTGAATGTGTGGAGGAAGAAAACACCTTCCCCCCAGTCACATGAGGTAGAGAGGAACCTTGAATGTGTGTCCCTCTCTAGAGAATTAGTGAGCAACTTGTGCCTTTTAGACATTTAGTGCTCTTCAAAAGTTGAAGCACATCCCAGTCAAAACTGGGACCTGCATTAGGGTGGTGCTGACAGGTAATCTAAATGCCTTGCCACAGAAGAAACCACAACTGCAACAGCTGCTGTGCCACACGCAGCACCAAGACCCTCATTTCATACCTGTAACTTGAGCAGCCATCTCCTCCCTTCCTTCAGCTCTCCAAGTCCTTGCAGACCCAGGACTATTTTCATACCCAGAAAGGTTAACTGCCCTTGCTCTGAAGCATGATCCATTTCTTTAGAGCAATCATTCGATTCACACAGTAAATTAACTTTCTGTCACTACGAGGTCTTTGTTACTTTATTAGAACATCTTCTGACTTTCAGGATTTACCTGCTGGCCCTCTGCGGCTGAGTCTACGTTAGCTTGTCACACAGCACAACAGAAGAGGGTCAGTACAGCAAAACCTTGGTGCAGAGGCCTCAATGGCCAACCTACATGTTCTGCAGGAAGTTTTACTTTCGACTGGCTGTTGTCTGGTTCTGTGCACTTGAAATCTATTTGTAACTAGAGCATGTCTTCCAATTCAATTTCATCTGAAAGGAATCCTATTTGTGCACCTGAGATGCTCCACAATGGAGAGCAAAGAACTGTAAAATGGGACAACCAAAAGATGCGCTTCAAAAGTACACTTTGATCTGAACTAAATTGCTAATGGAAACAGCCATTAAAAGGCTCTAGATACCCAAACAGATTATATGTAGTTCCAGACCTACAGAATGCTTTCTGTCCACTGAAGAAATTTTCTTGCCATTAGATCATATCACTGAGATCCAAACAATCTGCACATACTTTAAGGTTTGGGCAGGTACTGGTATTGCATCTATGGTTCATCTGACCTATGGAACAATGTAGTTTGAAGCTTTAATTGTGTTAGCATCCAGCTAATGTAAATTACGGTACCAAAAAGTAGTTTTTCAGTGGCATAAATTATGGTACCAAAAGTAGTTTTTCAGTGGATGAGGAAGCCAAGTGCTGGAATGAAGCAAGTCACCCAGTGACAGTGAGCCCCACTGATTTGGAACAGTGTGACCAGCCCAAGTCTATCTTGCAGTCCTTCAGTGGAGTAAGATACCACTGACCTGAATAGCAAACAAAGCAAAACAGACAGTTTTGAAAGCTTGCCTTTCCAGTACAGAAATGCAAATCTAAAAACGCAAACAAATCTTGTACATTAAAATAGATTGCTTTGTCTTCTCCATACTATACTGCATAGACAGTTTGTGCATGTACAACTGCAGTTATTTTTGGCAAAGGTCACATCAAGATGGCAATCTGATTCAGCTAGGGACTTCCTCAAATTGCAGGCACCTGGAAGTTGTTTGTATCTTCCAAGACTGGCATCTAGAATGTTCTTAACTTTAGAAACAGGCTACACAAATCTGAATTTTCATGCCACAGAAATAGAAAGGAAGCCACAATCTCTCTTATGAGAAAGCCACAATTGAAACAGTTCCCAAGGGAAAACTGTAATCATGAAGGTATTTTTCCCTCATTTTAATTTTCAATTTCAGCCAGCAACAGCAGAACAAAATGGACATGTTAGACAAGGCCATTAAAAAGCCAGTCTCTTCTTTATGAAAACTTAACAGGTCAAGTTAGATGCAGTGTTTTTCCTCACACTGAGGCAAGTATTTATTTCCCTTTTAATAGCCTTCATTGAGTTTACTTACTCTTTTTGTCATGCACAGAGCTCCAGGCATTTCAGCAGCATGGTAAACCAGGGAACACCTTAACTAAAATAATCATCAAATTTTTTTAACTGCATATAAGCTATTGCAATTTCGATGCAAGCCTTGCTGCTGCTGACAAAAGGTCAGAAATGGAATAAGCAAGAGTGGTTTCAGAGAGGTGCAGTTGCAGGATGACTTTGTAAAAGAAGGCCCCAAAGTTATCTATCCCTGTTAATTATCATTTGGGGACAGGCATTGATTATCTGTGCAAACACAGAAAAGGACAGTGATGCTTCTGAAAAGCAGCAGTGAGGCAAATAAGCAATTATTGATTTGTGTGTTTGCCAAACATTTTCACCCACTCATAACAAGGAGAGTTTAAGAGGATTTTCACTACATAGTTAGTAATAACAGAGGCAGCCTCTTCAGCTCATAAAAGGGAAGTCAGAACACAAGCCAGATGCAGAACTCCAACAAACACTGATTCACAGCTCCAGTCACACTCAAAGTCACATATGAAATGAGCAATTCAGCCATCCAACAAGCCAAGAAGGGGAAAGAGAGGTCAATTATGTCTCTGTTCAACAGAGCGCCATTTAAAGTATTCCTTCTGATTCAGCACCAACCCTTGTGATCAGTATTCTTGGCCTACCATCAATGCATTTAATTACACAATTATTGAAAAAACACAGCGCTCTCCCTTCCGTGCTTGCCCACAACCAGTCCAATACAAGTCACAGAAATTAGTCAGAGAGGACATGTAGAGTACCTACCTCCAATTTTACTTTTGAAGTTCAAGTCACAGAAATGCCTGGATATTAGCTCAAGCATTACTGAAAATTAGGTGTGTCCTTTAATTGAGCAAATGGAGCCTAATCTTCTATATTGAATGATACAATGCAAGGAGCCATGAAAGCTGCCACCAAGTTCCTTAACACCCATCAGTTAGTTACTTGAGATTCATCTGGGCTATTTAACTGGCAGCTGTATGTTTGGATCCACATCATCTAGCACAGTTTTGGTTGACTGCTGGATCTTCTTCCACTGTTGAGCTCCCAAAGGCAAGTTGAGCTTCAGCTCCTCCCTAGTTCTGCCTTCTTTTAACTCCACATGCATCTAGTATGCCTTAACAGCTCTGCTAACAAATAGACTTGCTATCCCACAGCCAATGCCTGCTTAACTTTTTTTTTTTGCTACTTCAAACAGCTGCACCAACCAATTAATACAGGTACTATAGCAATAAGCACGAAGTTCCTACCATTCAAGTTGATAAAAGTGTATTTTAAAGACACTGTTCTTAAACAGGAAGGAATTCAATACAAAGGAAAGAACTGGGCCTTAGCCACATTAAAACAATATTGTTCTACCACGGACTGATGCATTAGTCACTGGTTTTGGAATGAGATGCCCTCTTCCCTTTGTGCCAACTTTGCGCTTTTTCCTCCTACATTTGGGAGCTGGTGGAGGGGAGAGAGAGCACAAGAAGGCAGCAAGTAAGGAAGTTATGGCTCTCCTCTTTCAACTTGTGCCATCTTCAACAGACAAAATATTTATTTGCTTTTGTTGTTACAAAGTGAAAATGAGAAGCAAGATTCAATACTCACAATACTTTCTTTAACGTAGTAAGGATGTGCCTCATTTTCAAAGCTGACCACTTCAGAAGGCTTTTGAAAGAGACAATGTTCTTTCCAATGCCCACATGGCACTATCAGTCCCAAGTGGCAATTAATTTTGGATCCTGACTGATGCCCTCATGTTCCAAGTATATCAGCTACATATTAAGCAAAGGACTTCCTTCATCAAAGGACAGTAATTTAATTGAGGCTATATTCAGATATGTCTCTGAAAGGGAGAGAGATGTAGTAACTAAAAGTGTTTTAAAGAACACACATACGACCTCTTTCTCCTCAGGAATTCAAGTTGTGTAGCCTACATTCAACTCTATTTCTTCAACACACAGGAGCCAGTCAGACCACAGGATCTCTGTACTAAGCACAGCAAAGTCTGGCATACAGCCGCTGCTTCAGGAAAAACTTTCACACCAGCTCTAAGAAGCAAGGCAATAGGCAAACAACCACAGATATCCAGAGAGCCAGAAAAAGTGCAGTATTACCAGACAGCAAGCCTCATCAAAACTTGACTAACCATTTCTAGCCTTAGAAGCAACTACAGCTTCAAAGTCAGACCAGAACACGTTCACAGGGAGAACAACTGGCAGCAAAGGGGTGCAAAAGTATTCATTTTCACATTTTACATCTAAGCTAGGCTCTTAAGGACTTCTGTGATCCTGTTTAGAATTGTGCATTATATTTGCTATAAATTACTTACCCTTATACTTTTGTTCCTTCAGTATGGCTCTCCTGCTACAGCATTTTTAAGTCTTAATTTTTTCAACTGTATGTAAACACAAGCCTCTTTCTACCTATCCTTCCATTCCACTAACCACTTTTTCCACTCCTACCATTATAAGATGCCACCACAAAGCCTCCCTTTGGCAAGGCCAACTTTAAAAAAAAAAAATCAAATTACCTCATTAATACACAGCTATCTTTATAAAACTTATGGTTTTAATTAAGAACCATTTTCAAGTTATCAGCCAATTAGTAATTTTATACATTTGGCTAACTAACAATTTCCTCCACCAGCTTGAAATGTCACAGTACTGATTTTTATTTTATATTTAAGACATGGACCAAAATACTTTCAACGGACTCAGAACTCTGACTAAATAAGCCACAAACGCGGAACACCCCATAGTAACACCATGCTTAAATGAAAGGCAGTGAGCAAAACGTATGGGTTGTGGTTTACTTGTTTCTTACAGCAATATATTCCTAATTTTAGACACCTGAATGCTGTTAACACTAGATAAACTGCACAGATAGCAACTACTGAAGTAGATGTTATTTGAAAAAATAGCTCAACCACACTCACTTTCTGTGCTAAACTGAAGCCAGTTATAAGCATTTTAAATTTCACAGGGAATGACAATTCTAATTGCATACTGCAGGATTAGATCCATGATTGCTGTCAAAGCAACATCTCAGAATAAGTTGACTTTGAAATTACTGTTAGCCCAGGGAGTAAATTCAAGTTAGCTCTTTCTTAACGCCGCTTCAGTTTTTCAGCTATATGAACTGCCCTTTTTGGAAACCTATCTTTACATTTATAATGTCAGCTTTTCCTTCAACATACTTTACTAGAAGGCAGCAATCAAAATGAGGGTGACTTAGCTGCCTCTTTATAGGTTGAATACAAGGCAATTTGTGTTTCACATCTCTCACTATTTCACCAAGAACAACTTTTGACCGCAAAGAAGAAAAAGTCCCTGGGAAGAAGTCAGCCTGAAATTAGTCACGGGTCCTTTTTATGCGAGAGCATACATTTGCCGATGCAGGAGGTTTTGATCAGCCTCTTTAAGCAGAGGAGACTGTCAGCAAAATAACCACCAGCATTTCCAAATAGCTTTATTTTCCTACAGCTATGACATTTCTCTAATTAAAAAATGTGATTAGTAATCTCATCTGAACACAACAAGATGATTACCTAGAGATAAGGTTCAACAATCTCTTGAGATCAGTACAGCCTCTTACACACATCCTCCGCAGTACTCCTGCAGATCAGAGGCTAAAGCGAGGGGACTAACCACAAACCTGTTCATGGGCTGGGGTCCTTGTGGAGCTAAGACTCTGTCAGTGACCTCCTGGAACAACTGAGCTGCCCTTTCCACAGAAACCCAAATAATACATTTCTAGTGTGAGTGGCAGGAATTTGAGGAAGAGTGGTATGGAAAAAGGTAATTTTAAGGTAAAAACAGGTTAACAGTAACTTTTTCTTGAGTTATGTCACCAAGATTGGACTTTGCAGTACAAAATTAAGGGATTCTATGCAAGTTCTTGTCCTGTTTCTTGCTCTTCTCTTCAGGGAATAAAGAAACATTAGACCTATGTAGGGCAGGGCCTATTAAGCACTTGTGTCTCTAATTTGAGCACATTATCCCTGTAAAGCAAATATCTGAGCAGCATGGTACATAAAAAGGCAACCCACCTCCCCATTCCTTTCAAGGGTCACTTCTCTTTGTGACCTCAGCGCACTTGCAATCCCCAGTCTTCTGCATCAGATACGCATTGTCTCCCTCCCATTCTACTGCTTAGGCTCGTCCTTCTTGTGCTCTGCTTTAAAACAAGAATGCTTTTCTTTTGGCTTGAAATCAGTAGCCGCTTCAGGGAAACAGTGCATTTTCTGTCAAATGGCCTGTGAAAATTCAGGCTCCCTTGCATCTGTTAACCTGCCTGCACATCAGCAGAACAGTTAGTTCTGTTTCAGTATTACTATAAGACCTTAACCACAAAAGAGACAGCAGCTTTTGCAGTAGGTAGGTAGCGTGGTGATTTCCAGTATTTCTATAAGCAAACTAACCTTCACCCTGAATTCTGTAATTTATCTTCTCCTTCCTCGATTTTCTCTTCCATTCTTCATCATCTTAGATATGCTCCTGCCTGCCCCTAGGCCAAGTTTCGCTGCCTTCTCGAAGACTACATTTCACATCAGTGCCAAACTTGAATATATTTGGGCAGAACCAAGTTAAGGACAGCAGAGCTTACTCTCCAGAGCTCTACTTCAACTACCACACATGCTCAACAATTCACAGCTAAGCCCTGCCTCACTGGTTAGAAATTGCTCGACTTGTCCCCAGCACAAGCAACTGTTTTGCTCACTTCTCCCTCTCTTTCCCCACAATATCAACAGCACAACAGAAACACGAATTTTGACTTGGATCCTGGCCTTACTCTCAAATTTTCTTCAAAAAGAATGGACACTTGGATGAGAAATGCGCCACTTAAATAGAAATGAATTAATTCTTCGTTTTAATGTGGATGGTAATACTGCCCTTATGCTGTGTGCTTTTCAAAAGCTAAGAGAACCGATCTCCAACAAGAGAACTTGGAAACCAATGAATATTGAAGTTTTAAATATAACTCTAACATTTCCAGATGTTTGTTAGATTTGACATACACCTCCACTATGGAGATACGGGGTTGTTTTGTCTCTGATAATTAGCTGTCTTCCCAGTCACCTTTCAATAACGAATCCATTTCATTGCATTAAGAGATTTAGCTTACTATAGAAACAGCTATTTCACATATTCAACCAATTTCTATTCCACAAAGCAGGAAGAATGTGGCTTTTACACAGCAACATAATTCTTTCCTATTCTGAGGAGAGGCACCCCTTCATCTCCATTTGGGTCCTTCCTCAGAGGTTACATGACAGCTCAGTTCAGAAAGCTTCTTATTAAAGCAGCAATTTTACCACTTGCATGATTAATACAGTCCACATAGCTGGCAAAAAAAAAATAGTGTAGTAACTTAGGTCACTTACCAATATGTATTTCCAGTTAAGTCCTTCAGTGTCATCTACTCTTCCATGGGGGTTTTGCATGTGGAACCTAGCCTATTATGCCGTGGAAAGCTTCTCTCACCTGAACACACATTGTCTTTTGGATCTTAATTATATATATCTAAACTTATGAAAGGATAATTTAGCATTTGGTTCCTTTTTCCTCCTTAGCATTTGACAATTTTTACATCTTGCTTCATTTAGTTTTTACTAGCATGGCAGAACTAACATGATGCTCAAGTGACACAAATAAAACCCTAAGAAATTTAACAGTAGAGTGTCCTCAGGTTGTTTGTCCAAAAAAAAAAAGTCGTCTCCAGGTAAAGTACTTAATTTGTCTTTGAAGAGATGCTTTCCTCAACATGTCTATGTAATAAAGCAGCTTACACATCCACCTTGCTTAATATTATACAGTGAATTAATGCATTTCTACTCCCCAAATAACTCTGATGTAACATAGTAATCCAGTGCAGTCTGGTAAAACTAACGGCATCTACTGTCATCCACTAAGGCATTTATCGAAATCCTTACATAAACGCTAAACAATTACTTAATTGAGCTAGGACCAGGCTCAATTGAAGCTGCCACAAAAAAAGCACTCAAAAACTAGGTAATGCAGCATTAAGGCTGCCTGTGCAACCCTTATTTGTCAGTGTAGCACACATGCTGTAACACTCGAACTATGCAGTGCTTTTCCATAGGACACCCTGCTTATCTCTGTACACATAATGGACCTCCTGTGGAGATGAACACTGATGCGTAGTGATTGAGCTTATTGTCTGTTGGACCTCTGTCTTATTTATTGAGGAAAAGGAACAAAAGAAGGGATCACACAAGTGAGGAAAACAATTAAGACAGTAAAAAGCCACTCTGGAAAAAGATGGCTATCCCTCCTCTAACACTCATCTCTCCTGTGGTTAGGCAAGTCTCATTAAACTAGGAGAATCCAAACCAGCCAGTTTTGTACCCCACCTCTGAAGCTCTGTAGCTAGAACAGGAGCCATAACACAAAGTATTAGCAAAGGAGGCAAGTGGGAGCGAGATTCCTACCCCAAGTACCGAAAACACAAAGAAACAAATTAAAGCCTAGAATACTACGTTGGCTGCTCAAGACCACAAAAATCCTTCCTTTTATTCTCTGCTACATCAACACATACAAAAGCTGCAGCATATGCACAGTAGGGAACTGAGCTCAGGCAGCCCACGCAACTCAAAGCCTGCCTTAATATCAAGGTATATCCATCCTTACCTTCCCACACACAAATGCAGGGCTCTGCCACTTCCTTTTCACTGCCTAGAGGCCATCTACAACATTACGGAGAGCAGCACCTTCTTGCTCTTTGAACCCACTCTTGTTGCCTCAGTGGACGTGAACTGCAAGTCACATCCTGCTCAGATTCTGTGTCACGAACTTGCCTACAAGCAGAAACATCACAGATTAAGTAGCTGCCCAGCTACCCAATTAGTCTTTCAAAAGGTTTTCACAGCTTTAACTTTCTAATAATGGGTTAACACAGTGGGGACAGCAACATGGACAAATCCACTTCAAAAGCATATTCTAGAAAAAAATGAGATTTTAAAAATAGTAGTTCTCACGCTCTGCTATATAACAATATATTCCATAAATACAAAGTTTAAATTGACGTATTGTTATATACTCACGACTGTAGGTAGTCAGGTCATTTTGCTACAAACTGTTCATCGCTTTAATAGATAAATTGCTGCTTAGAACAAATACTGTTTTAGTAATGAAAGACACCAAATTCATTCAGAACAACCTTGCAAAAACATTCTCAAGCTCCTCTGGAAAACCAGACAAAACCAAAAAGCAAACAACAGCACAACTATTTATACATCTGCCAAGCAAACATTCTACAGCAGATAATATACTAAGAAAAGGGAAGGTATTAAATATAAAAACTAACCCTCCCATCTTGGGGGAGGGAGGGGAAGACAGTTACTGCTTGAAGTTAATCTAATCAATGCTACCATTTTTACCCATAATTTCCTATTACATTTACTATATTTGTAAATACATCTATTTTAATAGTAACATTTGTTTTTCTGACAAAGTCAAAGCATTAACTACATGTATTTCACTTCTCCAATGCAAAGCTTAGAATTAGGTATAGCATTGTGAAAGAACTGCTCTTTACTGGCAGCCAGCAAACGCTGAACCACAAGGATTCACTTGCACTGTCCCCACTTCATTGGACTGGAAAAGGCCAGTTCTTTTAGTTAGCAATATTGTGTGAGCTGCCCCCAGTTCCCCCCAAAACGTATAGTGTTGTTCCAAGGAGAAAGAAAATTTGCTTATCTTGATTTTCATGGCACTACCATTGCTGTCCTTAGATGACAATCTAGAACACACTCGCATTTAAAGAGTTTTTCCAATATTCTCTTCCATTACGCAAATTTTAAACACTCCGACAAGCTTATTTTTTCTTTACCACAAAGGAAAGCTGATAGCTTTCAAACTGGAGTTTGTGGCAGGGCAGAAGGCAAACCTTTTTGGACAGCCAAACATCAATTCTTAAATGTTCAGGTTATCACTGCTTTTTACATACGGGTCAGACAGAGGCAAATTTACTGCTTCTTGAAGAAGCTGCGGAAAAAGAATTACTCCTCTTTGTTTAATCTCATAGATACTGGTTCTAGTAGCTACTGACTTAAAACTTCTGTTCAGTAGAGTCAGGAGGTACCATTTCCACAGAGAAGCTCTTCAAAACAAACAAACAAACAAAAAACAACCCACGAACCACTTTTCCAGGGAGTTAAACTGTGCTATAACAATAATCATCAAGAGATGGTCAGACTTCTCAGTGCTGTCTGTTTAAGGCTCCGGAAAGCCACCTCACAAGGCTTGACACAAGTCTTCACCTGAAGTTGTCCACTACAGAGTTTAATGCAAAAAAAAAACAGAAACAGTTAACACTACTCAGTTATGTAAGTCACAAAGGTTCAAATTTAGATTTATATTTAGTTCTTCCAATTCCCACCCAGAGTTCAACTCAGTAAACTGATCTATTTTTAGCTTTTGACTCTTTTGGACACTTCCTTCCTTCATCTGTGTAAATGCGTCACAGCTTCTCAAACGTTTCCCTTTGGCTAGGGAAGGATGCATCTGATTCCAAGCTTTAAAAAAAAGTTAACACACACACACACGCCGAGTAGTTATTGTTGGCTGAGTTGTACCCTTGTTCTGAGTTAAGGAGAGGCAAATTTGACTCCAGTTTTCACATTGTATTACAAAAGATATTGCTCTTTCTGCACTGACAGGTAAAGCATGTCATGGATATCCTTTGCAAGGATCACCACTAGCCAAACCATATTTTATGACTTTCTTATAAGCAGGCTTGACTTGGCTCTGCTGCCTTGATAATTCAATAGACACACAGTAGACTTTTCCCATAATGGGAACAGAAATGAAGCTCAGGTTTGTAACTTTCTGCTCAGCCACCGAGGCAAGAAATTCAGACAAGTGAGTGTCCTTGTTTTCCTTCCAAAGACAACCTTCCACCACATTTGGAGAAGTTGGTCTCTTTATTATTATTTATTTAATATAAAGCATTAACAAGCCAATCAACAAGTTACTAGATAAGCCATTAGGGCTGACTTCATCTTTCCATCTGAAAAGGTACCACTGTCCTAATAAATTTTAGTTTGGCTTGCCTTTGTTGTCCTTACAGAAGCCTGGCTCGCATAATCCCGTCAGTTAAGCAATGCACAGCACTGATTTCCTCTTTGAACTTCGCAAGTTCAAGTCTAACAACTATCCTTAATTGTGGAAAACAAGTACTTGAGGCACACAAAGTGTGACTTTAAGGGGTGCAAAGCAAGAGCATAAGCTACTGCTGTAACTGTCCCATTTCCATTCTTTTAGGACCAAATTGATGTGCAATATGCAACCAAATGGACTTGCTAACTAACATCAATAAAGCAAACAAACAAATGAAGACAGGGATAAAAGCTTAGAGATTAAAGCTTTATTTTTTAAAAAACAAGAATCATGGCTGTTCAGTCTCTTTAGCAGAGAAATGATATCCTATTTTATTCCCCTATACTAACAGACAGAAGGAGGCCTCTAAAGATGAGGTTTGACATCTTCTTAAGTCTGATCTTCACCGCACTATGCACTATCAGCTTTTGCGTAGAATAGGACAATCCAGTCAACTTATACTTCAATTCACCTTGATTTGCTGATAGCTTTCTACCTTTTTTCTGTGCCTTCAGCTGCAGAAAGAAGAATTACGAAAGGACAAGACATTTCAACCTTAGCCTAAATTTTTTAGAAGAGGGTGGAGCATTTTTATGATCTCAGAAAATGATATCACCTTTGCATTCAATGCTGCACAACCCAACATGTCCAAAAGTTAGTGGCATGACAAACATTTGGAAAGTGAAGGACTTACTACCTTAATGCTGGCAGAAAATGATATCCAATAGTGTACAGCCAAGTCTACACAATGGCTACAGCAAAGTCCACTGTGTGGCATAAGAGGTTAGCCAAGTAATATTTAGTATTTAAACACTCCATTTATTCTAAATCACTTCTTGGGATGTTCTTGATGTATTTTCCTGCTGTTCTTGATGTATCCTCCCTTTATTATCTGGGTCAAGTTTTAAAAAACATCACCTCATTTCATACCAACATTTAACATCTGCTTGGGCTCTGAAAACACGCAGTACCCAAGACTTCAACGTTCCAGACTTCTCTTTTTTCAAGAAATCCCAGCAATAACATTTCTCATTGTTTGATGGCCTCAAAGTTATTTACCAGCTATGTGACCATCACAAAGCTTAGTGAGAAGCCTTTGACCAAATGCCTTGACAAAGTATCTCATAAAGCTGCAGGTTTCACTGATGCACAAAAATACAGGAGTTCAGTATAAAATCTGAAGGGTTTGGATTTTAATTCACTGTTTTATGCAAGAAGTGAGGTACAGACTACATAAAAAGAAGTAGGTATTTAATATGTCCTTGTGAGCCCTACTGGCTGCAGTTTATTTCCCTGTTCATCTTTAGAGATTTATGAAATCTCACTTTGCTCCAGACCCTCAGCCTCTAATTGCTAAACAGTTATGTATGAAGCTAACCGCAAAAATCACTACTGGTTGTTTACACAGTCTTCAGACACCTCACAAATAACTATTACTGCTCATACATGCACTAAGACTACAAGGAAACATGACTAATTAAGCTCTGGGTAGTTTCACAGATGACTAGAACGCATTGGGATTACTCACAACAGCCCCGTTCGGCGCCTGCTGCCCAGAATACTTTCTCCAGCTTTTTGTTAAAAGGATTCATCATGCAAACTCTGTTTTCTAAGCTACTCGGAATATTTAGTTTGACAGTGTATATGCACACATATATCCCTATGCACACTGGTAAAACAAACCTTCCTGAATCTCAGCCTCACGTTCTGACTGTCACACAAGCTGGTAACATTAATTCCTAGAAATCTGTGTAAGAGTCAGGTTATCTAAGCACCCTGTCAAAATACTATACTATAAAACATACCAGACAAAGCTAACTACTGGCATATTTTGAGTGCTGGAAGCCTACACACATTTACATGTCTCTTCCTGATCCATTGCATGGATCTCCCATGTAACATTGGGACAGGCTGCCCAGGGAAGTGGTGGAGTCACCATCCCTGGAGGTATTTAAAAGACGTGTAGATGAGGCGCTTAGGGACATGGTTTAGTGGGCATGGTGGTGTTGGGTTAACGGTTGGACTCGATGATCTTAGAGGTCTTTTCCAACCTTAATGATTCTATGATTCTACATCTTGCTTCCTCACCATCTCAGGCCCTGAGAGACAAAAAACTTCCAATGGAACTTTCTTACCTCCCTGAAAAGGTCCTTTTTTCTTCTTAAGGGGAAAAAAAAAAAAACAAACAAAAAACCCCCCAAAACAATAAAACAATTATAAAACAGTAATACTGATCTCAGTTCTTCATTAAGGTCTAGGTTACAAAACATCACATTCAAAGTACCAGCAAGATGCACAGTTGAGCACTGCTGAGTAGGAAAATCTGTCAGATATTTGCAGTGTTTTTAATTAACCAGTGCTACTGCCACTTATGCACAGCAGTAACAGTGACACAGGACATGAAAAAAAATTGAATACATGATTTGAGAAGACTCCACTCAACAACCTTGGAAAACAACCTTATTTTTTAAACAATTAGGCTACCTCCTCCGTGCAACCGCAAGAGGCTGGGATCAACAGCTCCACTTTCAGATGAGTTGGAGCATCTATTTGGTAGAGAAGCCACTGGAAAGGGCTTTGTATCTTTAAAGCAGAGTCTACAGGCTCTTGTCACTCAGACTGTTTGGTGAAACTTTGTGGACACAACTCATTTATGACCCTCATCTTTGTATATCAATATAACAACCTACTCTAGAGGCTGAAAATCGGATGTTTTAATGTACTGTAGTGTCTACTGCTAAAAGCACTTGAGTTGTTCCTTGTCATTTCAATTCCTCCTCCTCACTACTGGGTAAGTGATCTGTTTTCTCAAAACAGCAGTATCCTTCCTGAAGGAAAATGACTCAGCTTTGCAGATCATGAGTATTACTTCACCAGCAGTCTACTTTTTGATTTTGTTGCACCAAGAAAAAGGTTAAGTTAAACAAAGATACTTCTCCAGTCAAGCAAATTTCTTTATGAGAACAACCAAGTAGATGTAACCATTTTAGTCATTAAGATTTGAAATAACCTGCTATGACCTTCTATTTTTTTTTTTATTTTACCCAGTAGCCTTGTTTGGTTGTTTTTTTTTTAAGATTAGACTTGGTTCTCACCAACATCAAGCAGAAAAATTAATTTCCTTTGTTGTCATTAAAATCATCACCCACTTTCAGAAGAATATCCCTCAACCACCAGTGCATTCCCAAAGTTTCAATGTGTCTTTCCTATTTTAACACTTTTGCTGACCACAAACAGCTATTTCAGTGATCTCACCTTGTTCTTCAAGCTGCAGACCAAAATCACAGTGCAGTTTCACCCTATTAATACACTGACCTAACAGTCTGTATTTTTAATAAGATGATTATAAGAAGAGGCCCATTTGTTGACACTAGAATTTAAAAAAAAAATTTAATTGAGAAACAGTAGAGCAATATTAATATTTTCTCTTTATATTGGGGTAGGGAAAGTCTTTCCAGTCTTTGTTCAGATTTCATTTACCTAGATGGTCATTTTACTTTTGGAAGCCACGTGAAATTTCAGGTTGACATTTCATACTTGTTTCTGCTACGTTGCTGTGGGACACATTTAACTGGAGAGAAACCACTTCTTTAAGAAGCATTTACTATCCACCTTGTCTACACAGTGACCAAGCTCTGCAATTACTGAAAACCTCAGCTGCACCAAGTCTCTTCCTAACTGTCAGCTCCTTTCTGAGCACATCAGCACTTCATGCCAGCTCAAACGTACTCCTCTCAAGAATGGGCCTGGCTTTTCTCTAACTCCCATTTACCTTCCACTCCAAATGTGCATTTAGTTTATCAACTGTCAGCTATCACAGATGTTATAAGTAATTCTCTGTGCCCTCTTAAAAATACTCATGACTTCTGCCTCCGACTCCTTCAAACACACCCTAACCTCTAACTTTCTCTATCCTTCGCTATCCCCAGAGAAGTTCGGCTGTTCCACACTAAGTCAAGTTGCACAACAGCTGCTGCATTTCACACTGAAGCGCTCTGTCCTTGTCTTCATTGTTCCAGGAAACGTCAATCCAACAGTGCTATTCCCGGAGTAACTTCTCCATTGTAACTTCATTGTTTCTGTAGTTATTATTGTTCTGGATACAGCACATCAGCAACTATCAAGTTGTGACATTTCTCTATGGTGTTTTTCAAAACATCACTCCCCCCCGCCACTTTAACCATCTTATTAAAATGGATGCTGCTGGAACTGGATTCAAAACTCCACAAGAGGACCCACTTCTTTTTCAGCCCAGGTCAACCAGTGCTGATGACAGCAACACTGCTGCAACCTTCTCACTGACTAAAGCAACTCAGAAGACAAACTAACAGATTCTTGAAAAGCAGACACAACATCTTAAGTTTTTTGTTGTGTTTGGCTTTTTTTATAATACAAATGCTGTTGTCACTCTAAGCTGCATGAAAGAATGGCCAACTTGTTTCATATTTTACATTCTCTGCATGCTCACCACTTCTTACAACCTCCAAACACACCTCAGCTCCTGACAGCCACAGGGCCAAGAATCAATACTTGCAGAGGACAGCATGGAGATACCATGTGGGGTACCACCAGCGCTGCCTGCCAACACTTCACTTTTGGCTTCACTGTTAGATTATTTTTGTTAGACATTTGTCACTACTTTGTAGCTACTCCAACTGCCACGCCAAGTAAGCCACACAACCACAGCTCCAACTTACCTTCCCTGTAAGTTAGCTACTACGTATCAGCAGGATATGGATGAAACTTCTCACAACTGCACTATCTTAACTTCATACACTATATATTCTCCTCCATGGATTTAAGCTGAAAATTGGGCTTGTTTTTCATATTTGATGCCTAATATGAAAGCTATTTTGCCTATGATCTAAAAGCTAGCATGTTTTTTATTAGTAGTAGTCATGAAAAAATTTGCTGCCTTTTAATAGTACGCTTCCTTTTTCCTTTCCATATAATCTTTCCCCTCCCTCTCTCTTTTCTTCCCCTCTTCCTAGGAGACTTTCTCTGCTACACTAGCATTTTTAATGTTGTCTACTACAGGCAGTCAACCTTCCCAGCCACTATCACACAGGACACTAATGTAAAGCAAACAAGGCAACAGTACATAAAACAATATGATCAGGAAGAAGCAAAACATAGGCCCTCCCTGTAAACTTGAAATACCAAGTTTCTGAATAAATCTTTTGGGTTTTATCTTTACAGTATTATTTGTTAAGTGATATTCATGAAAACGAACCAAACCACATGATCATTACTTGGGGGAAAAAAAAAGGGGTGGGAATCATCTTTTCATGATACTCATTAATACTTCCTATATGGTCTCAACTACTCAAGCAATTATCAGCCCAGGCTGCTATAGGCAGACTTGTTTGAACCCAGGTTGATCCAAGTCACTAGTACCCTCAAAACAAAGTTTTAAATTCTCTTATCATTCAGCTTACGTTAAGAAACACATACACAAGCAGGAAAGAGTAAGTGGACAATGTTAGAACCAGGTGCTATTCAAAGCTATTCTGGCTATCAGCCTGTTCTCTGACTTCACCTTGGGAGGGGCAGCACACTGAACTCTCTACTCGGGATCCTTCTCCTCCAGACCCACTTTCATCTTACAGACTTACTCCTCTGCCTGAAAGAGGACTGCTGCCACCTGCACAGATTCATTTTCCGATCGAAAACCCTCCACCTTTCTGTTTTCACAGATCAAGTGATAAGTACAATTAACAGTTATATTCGGATTTGACCTGACAAAGCTTGGGTAATTATTCACCCTAGTGACAAGACTTCCAGGGCCTCTTGTTTTTCCTTTGTTTTGCCATTTCTGTCTCTCTAAAAGGTCCCTGCCCCATGCTCAGTATGTAAATTTTGCTCCTTCTGGAAACGTGGCAAGTGTTCTAATAAACAGGTGGTGACGACATGAATCTCCTCAATGGCTTTGAAAACTGTATCATTTGTCTGTACATGAATGGAGCTATTGCACAGTTTGCAGAAGCGACTCACACTGAATGTATCTTACAGGAAATAACTACATCCATTTTCATCACAAAACTGTGAAGTTATCAGTTGATAACTTGGGTTGGTTTTTTTTTTTTCCCCACTGAGACTTATCAGAGTCATTTATCAAGAAACTTAGTATACTGTCTAGCCAGGAGTTGACTGAAGTGCTTACAAGCCTTTTTCTCTGCATCCTTTGGTATTCACAGATTTCTCCATCATCCCAGAAAGGTAAGTTTAAGTACAACTTTTACTTAGATGAGAAAAGTTTTGTTCTTTATGCTTAAAACCAAAATTCATTAACTTCAACTAGCAGAAATTCTTTGGTTTGGAGGACACTGTTATTAGCATGATTTAAAATTAACAGACAGCCTTCATTCTTGCATCCTAGAGATGTCAGTTGACAGTCCCCTTCCCAAAGTATTGAGGACTCAAAGCTGTAAAGACAAAGATTTAAGCAACAACAACAAAAGAACAACCAAACAAATCCTCTGTATGGTTACTGCCCTGTAAGCCATGACTTGATGGCACTCCCTCAAATTCATCTTTGCTCATGTTAGCCGTTTTCAGCCCATCACAATACATAGGATCTTGAGTTGAAACTTAGAATACATTTTGGAAAGTTTTATCTTAATACCTTTTCATGCAGAATAAATCTTGTATACTTAACATATGTATTAACACCCCTCTACCTAGCCACTTACACTCTGCGCCACTGGGTTTTCATACAGTAATAGTCTGTTTTTCCATAATTCTAAGAGATTTTATTAGTCTTTTCAAGTCTCACCAGTGCACTTTTTAATAAGAAAAAAAGGGATGCTTGTCTTTACGTCTTCAGCTCAAAACATATCCCTTCTGTCAGTTTACAGAGTCATCTCTAATCTCCAATTTACATACAGGACAGAAAGGCACTTCCCACAACCACTGTGTTTTCTCCATCAAAATGTAATCGCTTTGCTTGCCACTCAACTCTGCTTCTTAGCAGTTTTGCTCTTAATCCTGCCACAAAGAAGGTGGCAGATCTAACAAGGTGTTCTTGTCTTTTCAACTTCAAATAATGAGATTTAGATTCCAAATAGATAACAGAAAGTAAGCTGTCTCAATTTCTTCCAATTCCAATAAAGGGATTCCTCATTTAAATTCAAGACACACAATCTTTATATTTTCATACTACTACCTCATTTCTAGTTCAGCTGCTTTCTTCACATTTCAATTGCAACTTATTTCCACAACAACTCAGAGTGAGTTTACATTTACATAACCAAAGTGAAAACTGGAAACATACACATTACAAGTGATGTGAACGTAGCTGCTGTTCAATATCCTAACAAAACATCTTCCAAATAATGAAACTCCATTCTTTAGGCTACTTCAATTCTACTTCAGGCTTAGTCTTACAAAAGGACAGGAGGAAAGCCAATAACCCCACTGGCAGCTCAACTGACCAATTTAACTAACCTAAGATTAGAACTGATTGTTCAGGTGGGGTTTTTGTTATTGTTTTTTTTTCCTCCTGGAAAATGTTGTAACATTTTTATATTTTTTTCTTTTAAGTAACAGCTTCAGCTTTGCTGACATTCTCTGCAAGTGACAGGAAAAAGGAAGCATTTGTCATTGTAAATACTGTAAAGAGAAAAATATTTTGTCTGCTCCCACGTACACTAAACGAAGTTTTTTGCTTGTTCATTGATCGGTGTCCATTGTGTTTCACTGAAAAAAACCTGCTCAAACAACGGGAAGCACCGGAGATCTCTTAATAGACCCTTTCCTTATAAAAGAGTGGATCATGTACAGAGGCGGAGTTTAAAGAGCTCTTCCTAATACCGAACACCCACAAGAGATGCCAGAACATTTTCCTAGGCTGAACGAGATAACCTCCACATGCAAATACGGAAATGAGAATGCCAGTTGTTAAATATGCTCTAAGAGTTTTTCGATAAGCATTTGACATGTCCTTCTACTGCTTTAAGATTTTTGGTTACTGCAAGACTAAGCTCAGTGCAACTTCCCTGTTATCAGAAGTTATCAGTACCAGAAGTCACCACTGCACCACTTAAAAGCTTATCAAGTCTGTGTCATCCCTCTGCCCACACACAAATGTGGAAGTTGACTACTAATACAGCTGGCAGGGTCTTCCAAAACTGGAAGATTACTACACATGTATCCATTTGTAACCACACCAGGCAGACTGTCTACTGTTATAAGTCTACTGTCATAATCCATCATTTTGTTTTCAACAGGATTTTCTTCTGAGAACGACAAAGCTCGGTCCTTCTTCCATGACAAAACCCACGAAGGCCAGCATCTTGACTCAACAAGGAGTTTCGCACTCATAGCTGTCATGCAAAACAGGTTTCCGAGGGAGCATCAGGTCCTTCAGAGGGGACGTGGTCCTCTGTTCAGACCGTCTGTCCAAGCAAACGCAGCTCTGAACCTGCTTCAGGGATGCCTGCTGCAAATCACACCTCCTCCTTCACCCTCATTAAATCAAACACATTTAACACCAAGCCCGGACAGCGAGCAGCACTGATTACGCCGTTTCCCACTTCCCTCACGGACTTCCCTTAAAAACCCAATTAACACAGTTTTTATTGTTATTATTATTACTACTGCCATCATTATTATTTTTTACACACGAAACCGGTAATCCCCCTCATCTTTCCAGCGGTGAGTCTGCATTTTCCTTGCTCGCCGCTCCTTTTTAGGCATCCAAACAGAGCAAGTGCCCAGCCCTGCCCTGCCGCCCCGCCCGGGAGCGATGGCCGGCGGTGCTCGG
>NW_009229261.1:0-420 GCF_000690835.1 Fulmarus glacialis
TTTATTTAATTTTTTTCCCCTCTTTCTTTGCAACTGGGTGCCGGGGGCGGCGTGCAGGGCTGGAGCTGTTTGCTCGCTCTCCTGCCGGAGGACGGTGTTGTTTGACATAGGATGTTGGTCCCAATTATTGCCGAGCCTGGCTCGGAGCCATCCCACTTAGGGCAAGTGAGTAAACAGCTGCTCCTGTCGGTTTGCAAGCATTAATAAAAAACAGTTATCTGCTCCCACCTGTCTGCCAAACCTTCCCAAAATATTCTCTGACCCGGTTTAACCCCACTGGTGCCGCTTCATCGCCCTTCACCTCGCTGTCACCGAAGGCCCATTCGTGACTTATTTTTCTCAAGCGTGGCAGGTTCCCTCCTCTCCCCGCAGTGCTGAGCCGGCGGAGCCGGCCTGGATGCTCGGAGCACAAGGGAAAGG
>NW_009229261.1:511-3546 GCF_000690835.1 Fulmarus glacialis
CCCAGGGCTGCGCGGCGGCAGGGGGGCCGCCAACGCACACAGGAACGTGCTACACTACAGCTCCTTCATGCCAGTGAAACACCTTTCACCAAACGGCAGGACAATCCTCTTACACTGTTTCCTTGTATTTATACTGTCATATTGTCCCCGCCCCCAATCCTAGGGTTTTTTAACTGATCTCCAGCTTCTGCAATACCAGGGGGTGCTGGTGGCACATTTCTTTCACCAGTCCTTTGCCACCTCTTTCATTACATCCTTCTCCCTTTCTCAAACTTTTAAGGGGAAAACAAAGGTCTATCTTTGCCCTTTCCCCCCATACTTCTCGCTCCATACTTTTGATGATTTCAGTCAATCCCATATTAAGAGACCCAAAACATGTGCTAGTCCACTGCCAACATCAGTCCATATAATCCTGCCTCACAAACTGTCTGATACACCTTTCTCAATCTGAGCTTAGCACAGCTAAATTTATCTTCTTTTCCCAGCCACGCATCCGGGCTCTGTTCCTGATTAAACTTTTGTGATGAAGGTAAACATCTTATCTTTACTTGTTCCTTCTCCCACTTTTGCAAGCAGCGCAATTGCTTTGACTTCCTCCTTGCCCTCCGAAGCATTGCAGGGGTTTGTTTTAGTTTGGTTTTTTTCCCTTCCTGATTCTGGGGTTATTCTGAAGTGCCAAAATCTATCCTGTTTACTAACACCTCAGGTTTAATAGCCTGCTCCACAACTGCGATAGTCCCCACATGCTATGCAGAAGTCAGTTCCTAAAATTATCTTTCTTTCCCATCATTTTAGCCACTTTTTATCCTTCTTTTAATTTCTTCATGCTCCTCTTTTCTTACCACATCAGTTTTAGGCTTCTCACACATATGAAAGCCCCATATACCTTGCCCCTTCCTCCTTACTTGCATACTTTATATATATACATTTATGCTTAACAGCATCTTAAAAAAAAAAAAGTTAAATAATAATTTAGCTATCCTGTTTATCTTTTTCAAAATTGCATTAATCAACAATACCTTGTGTCTACCTCTCCACTTAAACTTAAGAGTCAGCTTTTTTGTTTTAAAGCTAAGCTTTCACTATAGGTATTACCACTCTTTAAAATAACTGATGTCTTCATCACCTCTTACATCTTGCTACTAAAGGCAATAACCCATTCTATACTTACTAACAATGCAGTTTTGGCACTACCATTTTAAAAATCCATTAACCTTTAACCTTTTGACTGCATAACATGGATTTACATTTTAAATACAGAACTGAAATGAATACTTACTTTCTATGTATTCATGCAAATAGGCTTCTTTTTGACCTGCCCTTTTTCATCTGCTTATTTAGTCACTGTTAACAGCAGAGCTCCTATCTCCTCTATTGCACTGGAGTTTTTTTTCCTATGTATTGTCATTTATGTATGCAAATTAAATAGTTGTTGTACCTAGAATTAAATACATCGTAAAATGTTTGAAGTTAATAGCGCAAAGACTGGATGTTCACTAGATTGGAAATTATGTCATATAAAAGCTCTGCACAACTAAATACCTTTAAGCCATAAGCATGGCAATGTAAGGATTTTGTTTTCTAATTAATACCTCTTATCTCTTACAATGAACAGCCATGGTACCATAAAAAGCAGAACCAACACAGACATCTTTAAATGATAATAAAAGGTAAACAAGGATTATAATACTATTTAGTTACTAGATTTCAAACTGCTTTACAAACAAGCAAATTTTAAAAATACCACTAATTGGAATATTTACTACATGTCTGATTCATTATTGCTTTAGTATAGAAACATTATTTGGTAAAGGTCCGTTACCAATTTAAATTAAGGAAACAAATTTGTCTCTTTAGAGTTTAAAAGGATATGGTTTTCGCCACAGACTATCTTAAATTCTGTCCAATTCCAGAAGTTTATGTTCTCTCTCAATCAGCAATTTATTAATCTCTCCAATTTCCCAGGTTTACATTGCGGACTCCTACACCACACATTATTTAGTTGTCTGAACCATCACAAGAGTGAATTTTGCACTATTTGCATACGTAGGCGTTCATAACTTACGATGCCACTGAGCAATAAAATTCCAATTTAGTTACCTAAGGTAAAAAATGCAGAGGCTCAGTGAAATGTAAGTGGCATTTCCCTGTGGAAAACATAGCACGGGACTTCCACATACTGGATATAGGAGATACATTGCAGAGTTGCCCTAAATTCAGTACTGTTGTGACAGAAAGTGGATAAAACTATTTACTTGATGTTCACAAAAAGGGAGTAAACGTTCATGTCAGAAATAATCTCGAGTTATTCACATGCACCCGTAAGCACACCTCTAAACTACATCTCTGCCTTAGGTAGTCCTACTCCCATTACCGCCTGCTCTAGGCTCACTGGTGAAATGGCTGCTGCAGAAGATGGCTGGCACAATTATGCACAGATTCTTGGTTCAGACTTAACACTATGTAATATCAAAGGACTTTCCATTAATCATTTTTACACAGTGCAGTATTTGGGACTCTCTATTCAAGTCTTCTGGCTGAAGATTCATCAGGGGTAAAAGATGATATAATATTTTCTTAAATGTTTAATTACTTGGAGACACTGTGCAAATGAGGGCTGTAGAAACAGCTAACATCTACTGTTTTTTAAGCTTAATTTGGGTGATACAGGAACAAAACTTCACGCATTTTGGCAAGGAAGGATGGACGGGAAAAAGACTGACAAGAGCAATTACAGGGAACTTGAAACATGCCCAAAGTCAACAAGATGACCTAACATTTGTCCTTTTAAAAATAAATACTCATAATGAATAGTTTCAGTTCAGCAAATCATCTCTGAGAAAGAACAACAGTTATCCTAGGTGCAACTGTTAATTCTCAAAGACCATGTCCTATACTTGTCTTTTAGTTATTTATGATGGGAAAGGAGGAGGGCAAAGAAGTAATCCAGACCATTAAAAAGTGGCAAGTTTATATTTCACTCCGTGTTTCCTTCTTTAAGAGTCTCATTTCATCAAGTGCTTTGTATTTGGGGG